>NW_028178586.1:2500-13958 GCF_964030765.1 Micromesistius poutassou | reverse complement strand
AATGCAGAGAGTTGACTATCTCCCTCTCTCTCTCTCTCTCTCTCTCCACGACGGAGGGAGAAAACAAGAGGGCGAAGAGGGGAAGGAGAGGAAGGGATGAGTTTGGAGGGCGGATGGAGGAGGAGGCTTTAAAGACACAGCAGAGCTGGATTTAGTGCACGTATCGCCACTGCCAACAGCACTAGAGGGGAACGACTGAAAGACTTTCTCTGTAAATACAAATGATCCTGTATGATGTGTAAATTCCCTCCTCTTGACATTACGGTGACTCTGCCTGCTAAGGCAAAAACACAAAAAAATAACTGACTACAGTATTTCAACTTTACTATATAAAGACTATATTAATGTGTGGGGGGGGGAGGGGATTATACTGGCCTGGGAGTGGAGTTTAGTGTGAGTGAGCATGTGTTGGTGTGAGACGAAAATCCTTTCCAGCTGTAGTTGCTTTGTCCATCGGTTGGAGAATACACACACACACACACACACACAGACACACACACACACTGAGACACACACACACACAGACACACACACACTGAGACACACACACACATGCACATAAAACGCAAACCAATTGCATTTCCTATTTAATCCTATCGTCTCCAGTTCTCTCTTTCTCTCTGTCACACACACACACACACACACACACACACACACACACACACACACACACACACACACAAACACAAATGAATGCATAGCAACAAACACACCCGCAGACACACATATACACTTGTGATCACGTACAACAGAAGTCAATGATTCCAAGTGTGTGAGGAAAGCAGAGATCTCTCTCTCTCTCTCTCTCTCTCTCTCCCTCTCTCTCTCTCTCTGGGACACAGGGTCATAACTCACCTTAGTGGAGGGAGTGGGCAACTTTAAATGTCAGCATTATTTCTGCCAGCCCCACGTTCACTGTAATGACACACTGCTTTCTTGTGTGTGTGTGTGTGTGTGTCGATCTCTCTTCTTCGTATTCCGTCCGTCAACTCTCTCTCTCTCTCTCTCTCTCTCTCTCTCTCTCTCTCTCTCTCTCTCTCCCTCTCTCCATCTCTCTCTCTCCCTCTTTCTCTTCATCTCTCCCTCTCTCTCTCCTTCTTTCTCTCCGGCTCTCTCGGCCACTCTCTCTCCCTCTCTCGCCCTCTCTTTCTCTCCCTCTTTCTCTTCCTCTCTCTCCCTCTTTCTCTCGCTCTCTCTGCCACTATCTCTCTCTCTCCCTCTCTCTCTCTTCCTCTATTCACCACTTTTAATGACCATTAAGATCGGCAAAAGAACATTGAGTGGGACTATACTGCAGTATAAATATTCAGGCCGCTATTGGATAGAGAGACAAGGATAGAGAGGCCGCTATTGGATAGAGAGACGAGGATAGAGAGGCCTCTATTGGATAGAGAGACGAGGATACTGACCAATAATGACTGAGGTGGAGAAAAGAGGAAGAAAGAAATATTGAAAGGAGGAAGTTTGGAGTATACATAGAGCAGGTAAAACCATGTTTTAATCAACCATATTTTTTAAATGTCATGTCAACACACGCACCCACCCACGCACACACATACACACACACACACACACACACACACACACACACACACACACACACACACACACACACACACACACACACACACAGACGATTCACACATAAACTTTAAATGAACAGCATCATCAATGAGAACCACCACCCCCAACTCAACTCCTCATAGCCCCCCCTCCCCCCAAGGTCACATGACATGGAGCCTTGTACCAAGCTAAAGCTCCGTTGAGAATCATGACACATCGTTCGAAAAGCCTGGCATAGCGCAAGGCCAACCGGGGCTGATGGGAATTTCCCCGGCAACCTGACGAGATCCTATATCAGGTGGCATCCCGTCAAAGTGCCCACAGCCGAGCCACGTAAGGGACACCTTTAACAGCATGTCGTGTGTGTGGGAGGAAACGGTGTAATAATGAATTTCAGTTATTCGAAGAATACAAGGGGGCGACGTAGTGTTATTATGATTTAAACAAACCAGAACAGGAAGCACTGACGCATTATTTATTATAACTAACCACACTGAGACCCTGTTTATCTCTCAGACCGGGCTTTGAGCGGACCTTTGTTGTTTTACTTGTACAAGGGCCCATCGGACAGAAGAGAGAACCGGACGCCCTTTAGAACCTTCTCCTCGAGAAGCAGAATGCATCCTAGGTTCAGATCGTATTTTAGAAAAACAATGTACTTAAAAGTGTCTATTTTCATCCTCTGACTGGGCCAACAGTGTTGAAGGACATACTGTCGCCTGATAACTCAAGCAAAAAAAAAAAAAAAGCAGAATAACGATTTTATTTTTTTAAGTGCCATTAAAGTCATTTCAGTTAACAGTGTTCCTTGCTCGTCTTGTCTTAGGATGTGCGGACACGCATTGCCCTCGATTTCCGTCACTCTGAATGTTATTTATTTTTTGGTTGCCTTAACGGTTCGAAAAAAAGCCCATGCTTCAACCACCTCAATGTAACTGACCTTGAATGCTAAGTACAGAATTTGAAGATCTGTTTTTAAGCTACTTTGTAATGCAATGGCACAGAGCCGATTTGTATTGTAAATATGTATGTATGGATATCACTTCTTTCCTTAAACATGTATATTATCATAACGTAATGTATTCTCGGATATCCAATAAATGAATTGATGTGTGTTTTCCAGAGACGTGTAACAATAAAAGTGGTTCATGGGCAGACCTTCAAATCTAAACACGCATTCTAATGCATCGCCAGGTTTGCTTGTTTGTCGGGGTGAAATATGTTTGGATTTCCATATCTTTTAACATAACATGTCATGTTTTGTTAAGTCTTTTCACTGATCGTCTGTCATTGCCAAAAACTGCCATTCTGGAGGATCTTGAATACAACTGTATGTGAGTGAATGTATTGAATGATTCTATTCACGATCACGTTTAGACTCTAGGCCCCTACTGTGGATTAAACAAGCAAAAGCACAAACCGATTTCTTGTTTTGGGAGAGGAGCTGCACTGTACCTTCTATGTAAATACTGTACATATTCAAGCGGAAGGTGAGAGTTTTACTCATGGATTCGGAACGGGACTGTGATTTGACGAGTGGGGGTGTGTGTGTGTGTGTGTGTGCGTGCGTGCGTGCGTGCGTGTGTGCGTGTGTGTGTGTGTGTGTTTTGTTTTTGATGCTGTTGTTCATGAGACGTGAGTACTACAGTAGTAGCTTGACCGGTGAGCGAGCCCAGTCGTTTTTTCCTGATGTTAGAGTAGTAGAAGGTTTGCAGGCCTGAGCCTTTTCACTTGACTGATGCCTGCTGATTTTTTTGCAGTTGCTAAGACACCGCTGTTATAATAACTGTTTATCCCTGGGGAACTGCTATTAAATGGCATTATATTACCGACTGTTGATGTTGTCTGATTGTGTGAGAGCTATTGGAAGGACGTTGTTGTCGGAAATGACATGGTGAGAGTAAAACACTCGAAACGTCTTGATTTAGCAGCGCGTTGCAGTCGGGTTGATTCAGCAGAATGAGAGTGCATTCAACATGAAAGTCTTTCAATGAAGGCTGACTGAGACACAAGGCTGTGACTTAAGACAATGGTAACGTAGGATGCTGACCTCTGGACCTAATTTGGTAAATGACCTAATTTCGGGGTTAAGACAAGCAAATGCCACATCTTCTACCACATTCCACCCGTTTGATTCTAATTTAGGAATATGTATAGGCCTACATCAATAAGAACATTGTCTTCACAAAGCTCACTATAAAAGTAGGCTACTCGAGGTAGTTGTCCATACGTGGATGACAAGAACGCATGATGTTGGACGTACTGGAAAACAGTTGATTTCAGTTGTCAGAAAACAGTCGTTACCCGGTACGGATTGTGAAAGGACGCTGCTACCGGGCACCGTGGGGAACCTGTTGACCAGCCGTCTCTTGTCCCCTGGAGGCACACATGAGCCACCGGAGGAGGAGTGCCGTTACTGAGCTCTCAGTAGGCGGTTGTTTGCAGTGCTGATGCCACAGTCATTATACAGAGATAAACCGAGGGGCTTTGGTCTCTTTATTTTTTAAAGTGCGTCCTGTGTTACCTCGTATTTGTTGGGATTCCTCCAGGACCTCCATAAGCAGAGCTTTTTTCGACGCGGCATCTTCATGTCTACATGGGGACACTTCAGGAAAACGAGAAACTGAAGGAAACGATCGATCATGACAACACACGAGATGATGCGGTCTGTGTGATAGCTCTCCATGTGTCGTGTGTGCTACAAATCAATCTATTTATACAATCATTGGAAGGAAAATAAGGGTGTTTTCTTTGCATAAGAGAGCATAAAAAGTATGTGTGTGTGCATAAGAACAGACAAATAATCCCAATATAAATGTACATAATTGTCCATTCTCTACTATCTCCCCTTTTGACACATCGTCATTACCACCAAGTGCAGCCCATTCTTGCTATTAAAGAATATTGTAAACCATTTCTACTGCCAAACACCAATCCCAATGATCAACCCAAGTCAAGTCAAGTCATGTTCATTCAGTCCAAGTCCAGTCAATTGCATCATGATTTCATCATCGAGTTTCACTGGCCACTATTTACAACACCCTACCCAAAGCCCTCAGCAGGAAGCATAAGCATAACACAGCTCCAAACACATATCTGCTGTCCGTGTAAAGGCTTCCTGATTGTCCTTCTGCTATAAACGACAAGGGCTAGTAAATGGGGAAACCATCCAATGTGATTTGTGCTTTGAGACTTATCAGCTAAAACCATAAAATCAAACTAGATTAAATAACACAGCAATTGTGACTTTAATGCATCCAGCATGCATTAAAGACACAATTGCTGTGTTATTTAATTTAGTTTGATGGATAACAAACAAATAAATCTTTGTATTAGTGTGTGCTGGCCAGCGATAACATTTCCTAAACATACAGCAGGCAATTCTGAATAACCTTTGAGACCACGTGTCAAAACCAGAAGCGCTTCATGTTAGGCCGCTAGAGCAAGCCAACGCTGTGGTTGTGGTTCCTCCGAGCTGCTAAAAATGCTTTACCAAATCAGCAGCAGCTTAAACTGAGAGGAGTCAGCAGAACAACAAAACAAGCTGACTTGTTGAACTGTTTTACTCGATGATAATACTACAGCTCTGTTATCAGGTCCTCCAAGCAGTGTCTTGTCAGGTTCACTTCTGGTAGAGTTGGTGTATTGCAATTGCATCTCTGACTGTGATATGGAATCAAACCCTGTTTTTATTCCTGCATGCGCACCCATGGGCCTAAAGATTCTGTTGGGAAACCATCTATGTCTCTCTTCTGTGAGATACAGAGGCAAGGCGCAGTGCTTGCTCGAAACAAACATTCCTACAAGTTTCCACGTTTTATCAAATCGGATCTTATTTTGTATCATTTCGAGCAAAATTTTGACCCATCATGGAGTACGGTTAATTTTTCCTTTTATCCTTTGACTTTTATTGATTTGTCTATCCACAACATTATGTTTACAATAATTATATATGCCGTAGTTATGTAGCACGTTATGTTATAATGCTAGGGTATAAATTTATATATAAAAGAGTAAAACTCTTGAAACATCCTTCTGCAGCTTGCAGAGGGGGGGGGGGGGAGGGGGGGGGTAATTTATGATCCCATTTGGTCAGCCTGCAAATATGGGATGGCTTGGACAGGAAAGTCTGAGTGACATAACATACTGTGCTAAGACAATGGCAGCTCATAAGAGGCTGACCAAGATCACATATGATGGACCTTATTTACATTCTACAAAGCTCCCACGAAGTAAATGGGGACTTTATTTGCTGATTTCTTAACTGGATGCTGTTAGATTCTGTGGGCCTATTTACATGTCGTTTGAGCCCTTTATTTTTTCCTCCACCAGAGGGAGCTGAGCAGTGGTTCTGATTGTTCCTGGATTCGCTTGCAGGTTTCCTCCATATTCCGCGTGTTTTTTGATTTAAGATTACCGACGGTCTGACGCTCAAACATATTTTATATTTAGTTTAATTATGGAATAATTAATCTTTCCAAAAGTAATAATGGAGTTATAAGAATACAAGTTGCTCTTTACTTTGAGTATATGCTTTTGAACATCGCACGGAGACAAATTTGGTAAACTAAAGGATGAAAAAACGAAATATCTATGTAAATATCCTCGTGTGTTTGTGTGTGTGTGTGTGTGTGTGTTATTGCCTGCGTGTGTCAGGTGTGTGTGTGTGTGTGTGTGTGTGTGTGTGTGTGTGTGTGTGTGTGTGTGTTATTGCCTGCGTGTGTCAGGTGTGTGTGTGTGTGTGTGTGTGTGTGTGTGTGTGTGTGTGTGTGTGTGTGTGTGTGTGTGTGTGTGTGTGTGTGTGTGTGTGTGTGTACAAAGAAACATGACCACAAAAATCTTATTTTATAATCAACATGTTTGAGATGCTCTTATTTGAATAAATATGTACATTTATATGTATGCCATATACAACAGTTACATAAAGGCTCAAATAAAATTGGAGATGGTCTCATTTTGACAGAGAGCAAATATGTATATATTTATATATATTTATATATATTAAAACATATATATATATTTAATAAACATCTATATGTATATAATAAACATATAGATATATAGATATATAATAAACATCTATCTATGGTGGTTCTAGATGGTTATCTTTGACCATCTACATAAAGACAGCTAGGCCTACACTTGGAATGAATACAGAAAAATAGATAACTTGCATTCTAGTTTCAACTAGCAATTTCATTTCCTCTAAGTAATCTATCCTCTATTAATTTCCTCTTTCCTCAAAGATTTAAACAGAAAGTAGTAACTCACTGAATCCAAGCAGCAGTTTGTGGTAGCGATCCATTCAGATATGAGCAAAAAGTAGTGCGCGTTCATGGACGCCGGCCAACAGGGCTCAGGTGCCTTCCCCAAGTAGTTCAGAAGTAAGCTCGCGTGTATGGGCGTATAACAGAAAATAAATACAATCATGTTGGCTGTCACTATGCCAACAATACCTTTCTTCTCCCTGGAGTTATCGTCGGCCCTCGTCAGGACATATATGATCTGGCTCGAGCAACAG
Organism: Micromesistius poutassou; assembly: GCF_964030765.1. Lineage (NCBI taxonomy): Eukaryota > Metazoa > Chordata > Actinopteri > Gadiformes > Gadidae > Micromesistius > Micromesistius poutassou. Next base: position 6,874 of record NW_028178586.1, on the reverse strand, counting down.
ACGACGATCAATAGTGGAACGAGAAAGCCCGCGGTCACCAGCAGCGCGAGGAAAGACTGCTGGATCGGGTCGTCTTTACGCCTCTCAAAACACGTCCACAGCTTTTCGGGGTAGTTGTCCGAGCTGAACCCGACGCACACGGCTATGACCCCCGCCCAAATAAACAAACAAACCACGGCGGCCCTGTTCTTGTTGCCCCGTCTGTATCTGTGAGGGAAGCGGACCAGCAGGAAGCGGTGCACGCTCAGGGCCGTGGTGGTCAGGATGCTGGCGTACATGTTGACGTAGTGCACCGAGATGAGGAACGTGCACAGGTAGGTCTTGCCCAGACAGTGGACGGCGTCCACGATCCTGAAGGGGAGGAAGACGACGAGGGTGAGGTCGGCGACCATGAGGTTGAGCATGTAGACGTGGGTGTCGGTCCACAGTACGTGACGTCGTCTCCCGACGAAGGCCCACAGCGCCGTGGCGTTGAGCAGGAGGCCCAGGATGAAGAGCGGGCTGTAGGCGATCACCTGGAGCTCTTCCACGGCGCACGCGGCGTTGGTGTGGTTGTGACACGTGCTCGTCATTGTGGATGGATCGGTTCGTTTCTGCTTCTTGAAGTTCCCTTGGGGATATATATAGGCTTTTAAAGGCAGTTGTTATTTTTCGTCTGACCCCATACGTGACTTCTCAACGCTGACGGCTTCACATGGCATTCATAGTTCCGAAACCTAACCCAAAAGTTCACTTTAGATTCAGCTTGACTCACAATCACAAATGATACACAAAACAGGCAATGAACAAATGCAGGTGTGAGTTTCTGTGTGTGTGTGTGTGTGTGTGTGTGTGTGTGTGTGTGTGTGGGGGGGGGGGCATGTGTTTGTTTGTGATGATACACGCACACAAAAAAAAGATCAAGCCAATTAATATTAAATTAAATTAAAATAGCACTCGGAGGGTAATTCAATTCCAATTATGCTTAACATTATCCCTCATTTGAAGATTTTGAAAACAAAAGCAACGTTACATTTCAACAGACTGTGAGATGCACTGTATGCACTGTACAAATACACACTGTACAGATACACAATAGGTAATAGGTACACTGTGTAAAAATATTACAATCCATTCTGACCTTTAGAGTTCGGAGGTCGCGCTTCAGTAAAAGTGAACTGAAACTGCAGTTTTTAAAAACATCCGCCCAAATAACAAGAAAGAAATGCGTACCTTACTTGAACCCCTTCAGTGTGCAGGATCAGTCTAGCCAGGCTGACGGATCAGACCCGGGTAACCATTCACACCCGCCTGACGTGTCTCTGAAGCGTGTCTCTGAGCATTTCGTAAAGCAAAAAAAAAAAAAAAAAAAGGAAATGAATCTTTGTATGTGTTAGTCGACCACACGTTGAGTTTCAGATAAGCGTCGCTAACCAAGAGTAAGCAGGAAAAACGTCTTTCCATTCGTGCGTAGGATGCTTTGCATTTTGTCTCAGTTGTCACGTTTGATTTCTTCCACAACAGCCAGCCTCATGTATGAGACCTAACTTGTACTTTCCTTCTCACGTCTTGTGTTGTTTTCCCCTGGATGACGATCGTCAACACATGTAGTCCTTTATTTCATCTTCACTTTCATCCAAAGGGACTTTACGGTGGAGTTCAGGTGATACATACGGTGGAGTTCAGGGCAGTGATGGCTGGGTCCACTCAAACAGAGGGTCAAACACGCACGCGACCCGCCGCCCGTTTACCTCACATCTGCCATGTGAAGGACACAACTTACGGCACAAAGGGATGAATTATTAACACAGGGCTCCTAACAAAACACAACAGCAAGGGTCAGAGGGTGGAGGGCCTCGGGAAGCCCCTGGAGGGGAATGGAGGGAAAAACCAAAAAAGTGTCCCGCTGAAGGAAGCAAGTTAACATGTGGTTCGCACAGGCCCCGTGACAGTATGTGGCCTTCTTCGCGATTCTGTGTTGTGTGGTGTACAGTGGAAAACCAGTAGAGCGACAGAGAGACAGAGATAGACAGAGCTGAGACAAAGCGAGAGAGGAAGGATGAGGGCAGAGAGGTAAAACCGCAGGCTACATGGAATTCCTACCTGACGCGTGCTGAGGCAGTAATGATGGCTGCAGAGAGATGTGCCGCTCATACACAGCTGAAATGCTGTGTATTTCGGCGGTGCATAGGCCTACACCTTTTACATTCGCTCGTAAAATCAGAAAAAAACTAACGCAACGCAATTGAGGCACAAAGATCGAAGAGGGTTGACATGAACATAGATTACAAAATTTAAACGGCGTTGGTGAAAAAACCAAGCGGATGAAAGAAAATAAATAAATAAAAATAAGTATGAAAGAGCAGCCGCATCTGATGACATTTCTCAAAGCAGGGAGCTTGCCTGTGAATGTGTGTTCAACCACCAAGCCTGGGCCATCACCACAAACACCTGATTCACGGGGAAATGGCCTTTATTAAAAGCCCTTTCAAATCAACCCCTGCCTGTCACGAAGAGTGACAGGCGGCCAGTTCACTCAAAGCTGTGTATAGACACGTGATCCCAGTTGTCGTTGTTGTAGTTTTGCAGATCATTAAATGATCTACTAGAAGTATAGCATACTGCCTGATGAGTTCATCGTGAGTAGGCCCACGTAATGTGTACCAATGTTGTGGTTTATGTCGTCATGTTTTATTCTGCAACAGCTGCAGACTGAGAGATTGAATCTGACATGGTGGCTGATCGATGACCAATGATGACCTAATGATGACCTTATGCTGACCTAATGATGATCTAGTGATTACCTAATGATGACCTAATGCTGACCTAGTGAGTGCCTGATGATAACATAATGATGACCTGATGATGACATAATGATGACCTGATGATGACATAATGATGACCTAATGATGACCTAATGAGACCTTCACACATCATACACACATCTATTTTAGTTCCCATACACACATCTATTTTTTTTACCTTTTGAAGACTTATTTTTCAACATAGTTATTTCTATAATGTTAAACATCTCCCTCTCAATCTCGCTCTGTCTCTCTCTCTCTCTCTTTCTCTCTGTCTCTCTCTCTCTGTCTCTCTGTCTCTCTCCCTCTCTCTCTGTCTCTCTCTCTCTCTGTCTCTCACACTGGATCCATTGCAGAGGCTGCCTGATGGAGTTTGAATACACACTTTCCACACATCAGGGGGGGGCCAGGTAGGGAGAAGAGGGGGGGGGGGTGTGGTCATTCCACCCCTTTATGTAGGTCAGTCAAAGACACACCCTCCCCTAACTGCTTGTCTTCTCTCCTGACCCCTCCTACACACCCCGGCTCCCTGACTCCCCCTTCCCCTCCTCACCCCTCCCTCACCCCCACCCCCCCCCCCCTCCCACCTCCCCTCTGTGACCGCTTCCTTTTTCCTCTCCACTCCTGGCTGTGACGCAGTGCAGCCTTTCTGCACACTTCCTCTGCCTGCACTAGTTCGGTATAACCTTGTGATAGTCGTAGGAACTGAAGGTGGAGGAATGATCTGGAATGTCACTGGTCGAAGGGCTGTACTTGCATCATCATCATCATCATCATCATCATCCTCTCCATCAGTAATGAATCAGATTGTAAGATAACAGTCAGCACACAGATGTCTAGAGCCACGTTGAGCTGTTAATCATCATGCTTGTTTACAGAAGGCCTCATCCAAGACTTTCATCATCGTGACAAATTACATAATAATCAAGGTTTGCATAGTTTGTGTGGCTTGCAATCTGTGGACATGCATTTTCCATTTCTGAGCAGGCATGGCAACGTTTAAAAACTGTGAAAATATATAAAGTATCTCTCTGTTTGCATACACACAATTAGTATCCGCAAATTGTGACTGTGGGGTAGCCTAGGTCTACTGCGGTATGTTTGATTCACTTTTCTTCAATATCCATAGGGGAGGAATATAATCAATATATAACTATGTACTTAACCAAGTAAGCATCATAACCAATACATTGAAAAAATATCTATTCTGTATTTTAGCAACGTGGTCTTTAAACCACGACACATGCTGAACAAAGCAAACTCCCAAGTGTTGCGTAACACTAAGACAAGGCTGTAGTACCGGATTCCAGCGCTAGGTGTCGCGTGTCCTGGTGGCTGTGTGCAGTTATGACTCAAGCACATCCTGCTCTGCTCAGTCTGGCCGTCAAAAACAATCATACCCCTGAGTCACTACTCACTGAATATATGTTATATAATATTATATGATGTGATTATTATCTAACAGGGATACGTGTGTGTGTGTGTGTGTGTGTGTGTGTGTGTGTGTGTGTGTGTGTGTGTGTGTGTGTGTGTGTGTGTGTGTGTGTGTGTTTACATGTACGGTTGTCCACGTGTCAGGCCCTTGGGGTAG
>NW_028178587.1:0-10219 GCF_964030765.1 Micromesistius poutassou | reverse complement strand
CATTCATCACTGTCAGCGACGTCTGGCCAGCAGGAAGCCCATCTCACCCCCCCCCCCCAAGCGAGCAGCTACCTGTCACTGTCCAGCCACCACCACCCTGACAGGGAAATGGCCTGGAAATTGTCACATCTTCAACTTATATGTGTCCTTGTCCTGACTGATGTGGGACGCCTCACCGTGCTGCGACATGTGCGTCTTCACAACCAATTTGGGGGACGCCTGTTCTATTCCATGGCACACATTGCATCAATTATATATACCTGTATATCATTTATTTTTTTCTAGAGACCAGATCAGAGTCTCCAGCAACAACCTATAATTTGAATTAGTAAAAAATAAAATACACAGTAATACACGATTACTGTTACATTACTTACTTACATAACTGTCTGAGTGCTTGATACCAACTGTTAATTACGTGTACAACTGCAATTAGAGGGTACTGCGGGCGGTCTGTGGGATCTTCTTGAAATCTAACAATAAACAGTAATAGAAAAATAAATATATATATAGATCATTGAAAATAAGTATATGATAAATATTGTTCAGTAAATGAAGCATTATGGCTTGTTATCATTTCAAATTGTGTTGCTTTTTGCATTCCATCATGTTTCCATTCCACATAATGTAATTTGTAATATTTCCATTGATGTTTGTGTATTTATTTGTGTTAGCTAAATATCACAATGGCAGCATTAGCATCATTGTTGACTCTTTCTCTCCACTGTTTTCCCAAAGCTCCGGCCTTTCTGCAGTAATCATTGTGCATAAAGGGTGCCCTGGCACGCTGCTCAGCCATTAATCAATCTTGTACCCTTTTCATATGAGATTCTTGAAACGCAAAAGGTCCTCATGACAATTAAGTGTAAACCTACACCTAAAGTCTGAGGCTGGGAACCACTGAGCCAACAACAACATGGCTTAAGAGTGTATTGCACCCCAGCTGGCTTTATGGTGATACTTTAGCTTAGCACAAGACCGGCTGCCATTAACGGAAAGCCTGACCAGTCAATCTCCTGCTATATGGGGAACATCCATTCTAGAGTCACGTCCACCACTCTGCTGCTATCCACCTGGCGCTTGTCCTGTTCAATGAAGACAAGAAAATAACTAGCATCAGTGCTTGGCACTTTCATTTTTGATTCTTCTTTTTTTTCAACATTTCTACGAACATGTCGTTCCCGGTAATAGACATTTTCCGTGTTTCTTTAATCTCGAGTTCGAAATGCAGCATTTATCTGGTAAACTTGTGGACTCACAAGCTTTTAACGGGCGGTTACATCACATCCTTCTCCTCGTCCTCAGCGCTGGGTTTGAAAGCATGTGCGTGGAGGAAGTTCCTTATTAACTGTGGATATTCATTTGAGTTTGTTCAACACCAGAGGCCCTTTCATCTCAGCTTGTGACAGGGCCGTCTCGCTGCGAGTCGACAGTAAAGAAAAGTTCTCGCTTTAAAGAGTCAGGAGACTGCGAGTCTCTGTCATGGTTGAATCATACTGGCATTGGTGAAGACCTCAGGCCTAGCTCTCTTAACCAGAAACTATCTGCAAAGCTGTGTGTGTGTGTGTGTGTGTGTGTGTGTGTGTGTGTGTGTGTGTGTGTGTGTGTGTGTGTGTGTGTGTGTGTGTGTGTGTGTGTGTTTGTGTGTGTGTGTGTGTGTGTGAGCATGCAATTTTTGTTTTGTTTACTTGTGCAGTAGCTGATATTTAGTCGTTGCTGAACGATGTTCAGAGTTATGCTCCAGGGTGTTCATATGGTGTTATACGGCCTCGCTATTGTAAATAGCATACATGACCGTGGCCTATGAACGGGCCAACAGTAAAGATGTGTTTTTTCTTGGACTTTCTTGGACAAGTGCATTCACCACTGCCAGGAACCACCCAGATTTACTTCATTCCTCGTAATATTGTGATCATTTTTTTACTTACAAATAACAACCCTCTAAACCTTTATGAACTTGGAAACTTCTAGTGCAAGGCCAGCAATTCCTAAGATGCGTTTATATCGCCATCCATTACACAACCGTGTAAAGGCAGTGTATGTTTGTGCTGTAGAAATAGTTTGATGACATGCTAGTGAGATGATCACGTTTCAGAGTGCTCGGATATTGTGTAAGCATTCCGACAGGTTGGATTATGAGTTATCACACCTGATAAGGACTCAATTATGATTTCATAATGATTATTAATGAGTGATAACACCTGATAATGACTAATAAAGATTGATAATGAGTGATACCACCTGACTTCATAAGGATTGATAAACAGTGATGATAATACCTGATATTGATAATTACTTAAAAATAATCTATATTGGCTGAGGTTTGATAATGAAAGCTAGTTAATATAAGATCGTGATTGATCATTATTTAAAAATTACATAATAGTGATAGTGATAGTGATGACAGTGCCAGATAATGAGAGAGATGATAATGACGCATCATCTGTGAATGCAAAGATTGATAGAAGCTTCCAGATGACTGTGGTTGTGGCCGCTGGGGTGGTTGCTATATCAACCAAATAAATCATGTAACCCAATTGAATGAGGACAAAGTACCAAGAAACTCACTTAACCTCTTTCACACAGAAAAATAGATTTCTTCCTTCAGCGTGTGGTGCTGACTGTGACTGGGGGCCAGCTCCGGAGACGGCCCCAGAGCGGAGCCGGGGGGGCCGCAGACCACAGCACGTTTAGCGGCTTGGAAACCCCAAAACCCATAAACACTAGTGGGATGAACACACTAAGCTCCAGCACACACAACATCACTGGGGTGCCAAGCACCCCTTCGACCCGACCGAGCGGTAAACCACCTTCCCCTCTCTTCCCGTAATGGCTTCAATACGTACGGGTACATTGCTCCGTCCCACATGCTCTCCCTCGCCTCTCAAAAGCCTCATGTTTTTATTATGAGAAAAGCCCTTGAGTCCTGCGACCGATGTGCAGAGGAAGAAGGGAGTCAGTCGCCCACACCGTTAAACATGTGGACAGTGACTCCCTCTCAACTGATCACATGGAGCCGGCACACGACTTCCAACAGACTCTGGGAAATAACGATTAAGGTCGGCGTTGGCGACTGTTTATCGGGAGGTTAACAACGTGCCCCTGCTTTGAAGGGTTAGGATTCAAGAGAATGAATTAGTGTTAGACCATAGGATTCGGCCAAAGACTATAGTATTACAAATCAAGAACTGGCCTGAAGAATTGCTTAGAGCTGCAATCACTTTACAAGCTTGGGTTCCAGCACTGCTGGGTCTGTATTTAATTACATTCTGTCCTCTGTCTGTCTGACTTTGCACTTCTTTGAAAGTCGTGTCGCATTGCCAAATTCTGACACTCAAAGAAACCCCTTAAAAAGCACAACTCTGTCCATGAATTTCTTGGGGCCTGCTGTCGAATGGGATTAATAATTTTTTTCTGCTTTCCCAGGTCTGCTGGTCTTCACCCAGTAGGAGGGTGGACCTACTGGGCGTCACCCAATAGGGGGGCGGGGACATCAGTTGGTGTGTAGCCACGACCAATGTTTGGCATCCCTGTCTTGTCTGGCACTTCAGCCACGCGGTGCAGCCCCAATGCTAAGGTTGGCATATGTGTGTGTTTGCGTGTGTGCGTGCGTGCGCGTGTGCGTGTGTGTGTGTGTGTGTGTGGTTGGAGTCAGGATGAGGTTTAGCATTGCAGGAGGGGGTGACCTGTTCGATCCGGAACGTTCCGGTGCAGTAGAGGTCTCCACTCAGCACTTTTGGCACTTTCTCCCAGAGACAGACCGCCACCTGTGCTCCTCTGTCGGTCTGACACAGATCATATCACACACACACACACACACACACACACACACACACACTCGAATACTTATCTGTGTGTAATTGTGTCTTCCTGACCGGGACATGGCCTGACCCCCGCTCCCTCCCTCCCTCCCTCCCCAGCATCCTCCCTCCCCCTTTCCCTCCCCTGCCTGTGGTAGCTGTGGTTGAGGTTGGCCAACTGGATGTCCCCCAGAACAACCAGTGCAGGGAACTGTGAATACAAACAAAGTGTTAGTTTGAGTCAACCTAGAACAGCAGAAGCACACTGTGAAACTTTACTCATATATATATTTTAAAACAGACCCCAAAGCTTTGGCGTTTCAAAGAGTACTAAGAAAATGAACTCTATCGTAATCAAATCTCATATAATTGATTGGATCGAAAGTGGTCCCCACAACTTTGGAAAGCTTTAATGCTTGTACTCAGAAAGCTGTGTCCTTGTCCTTTCATCTCACATTTGTATTAGACATGGCCGACATTAATAATTATCCTCGTACTTTATCCGTCTCAGTGAACAACCCTGTGTCCTCAGTCAAGCCTGAGGTTGTCTCGGATGGCAGTCAGACAGCACCAATCGAACTGAGACACCAATGCTCTCAGATCTGGTTTCAAGGCCTGCTTGTAGTGCTGAAGTCTTCTTCAGTTGTGTGACACAATGGCTTCAGGTTGTTAAGAGTGGACTTATTGTGGAACTGAAGAAGGAAAGAAAGAGAAAAAAGGGGGGGGGGCGGTGGTTTGGGTGGATGGGTCGATTGATGTTGTCATGTCAGTCCATTCCAAATAGGCCTACTGTTATAATAATACGACAATAATAATAGGCTACTAATAACTCTGCTGAATACAATATTGATGGTTGTAAAGTACACGTTAATGTGTGTATGTGTGTGTGTGACTCTGAGACATATAACTTAACCCGTCCCCATGAGAGATATACTGTCCCTCACATTAGTTAATACTGGCACACATTAAGCAGTCAATCTGCATTTGAACCTCTGGCTTTATTCAGAGGTGAGCTAAGCTAACGTGTGCGCTAACCTCCTGTTGAACCAAAGCGAGTCTAGATTATAAAAACGTTTTTCCATGCAGCACGTTCACCCTGCCTCCCCATCGGAGGTAAATTGCGTGTCATCCTTTTCTTTCCTTCCCGCTGAAACGCAACGGCAGAGCAGATTAGGCCAACTCCGCTGGTCATGAGTTAATTGTGTATGTGACATCAGCGGTGGCACACAAAATATGTCATCCCTTTCCTCTGGGAGAGCAGAAGTAGTCAAGAGCAAGCTCAGCGGCACTTACCGCAGACTCCGTAGCACTCGCAAGACCCCAGAGAGACGACAGAGTGAAGACAAATTACCAAGATTACCGGAGCTCCGTAGATCACACCACCGTTGTTCATATCATAAGCTCCCTTCCACTGATTGACTGGCAAGACACCTTGACGGTACCTTCCCCCCCCCCCCCCCCCCCACACACACACACACACACAAACACCACCATCTCCCCGTTGTTCCTCCGCTCTAATTGGGAAAGTACTTCACTGGTGTTCATGGGACTAAATCTACTCAAAACTGAAATAAGTTGGCAGGTTTGCGACCAGATCGAAGCAGTGCATTGGGCTTCCACTGCCCCACACTGCCTGTGTGTGCAGGGTATTCACCTGCTCCAACTCTTCAGGCACGGATCCAAAACACACCGCCCGCCCGCAGTGGATCGTCAATATGTCGTGAATGCCGTGACTCGTGTCATTAAACAAACAGCAAAGAAATAGCAGTGGCTATATTTTACCCTGTCCAAATCGTTGGGGTACAATATGTCGTGTTCGACAGCTTCTGCAAAAACCAACAATTTCAGTTGGTTGGAAAAATATCGGGGCCTTGACGGTTATCGTCTACCGGTGCGGCCCGAACAGACACCAAAGTTATAGCGCGAGACAACGCCCACCACTGACTTTATTATCGGAAGTGACTGAGCAAGGCGCAAAGGATCCCGGGACAGTTGAGGTGTTTACATGATACATTTTTTATCAGATTATTTTTGGGGGGATTTTAATCAGATTAAAAGTGAGAATTTAAAGAAAAATGATGGAGAATAAAAAAATGAGAAAAAAAAGGTATAGAAAATGATGAAGAGATGATGGAGTATATATTCTCTCCATCATTTTCTATACCTCCTTTTCTTGATTTTTTATTCTTTCCATTTTTCTATACCTCCTTTTTTTAAATATTCTCTCCATCATTTTCTATACCTCCTTTTTCTTGATTTTTTGTTCTCTCCATCATTTTTCTATATCTCCTTTTTAAAAATATATATATTCTCCATAATTTTCTATACCTTCTTTTTTCAAAAAATATATTCTCTCCATTTTCTACACCTCTTTTTTCTTGATTTTTTATTCTCTCCATTTTTTATATCTCCTTTTTTCAAAAAATATATTCTCTCCGTCATTTTCTATACCTCGTTTTTCCAATAAATATATTCTCTCCATAATTTTTCTATACCTTCTTTTTTCAAAAAATATATTCTCGCCATCATTTTCTATACCTCCTTTTTCTTGATTTCTTATTCTCTCTATCATTTTTATATACCTCCTTTTTTCAAAAAATATTCTCTCCATCATTTTCTATACCTCCTTTTTCGCGATTTTTTATTCTCTCCATCATTTTCTATACCTCCTTTTTCTCGATTTTTTATTCTCTCCATCATTTTCTATACTTCTCTTTTTCAAAAAAAATATTCTCTCCATCATTTTCTATACCTCCTTTTTTTTATTCTCTCCATCATTTTCTATACCTCCTTTTTCTAATTTTTTTATTCTCTCCATCGTTTTCTATACCTCATCCTCCTCATCGTCATCCGCTTATCCGGGGTTGGGTCAGGGGGGCATCAGCTCAAGCAGGGGGCCCCAGACTTCCCTTTCCCGGGCCACATTGACCAGCTCTGATGGGGGGATCCCGAGGCGTTCCTAGGCCAGTGTTGAGATATAATCTCTCCACCTCATCCTGGGTCTTCCCCGGGGTCTTCTCCCCACTGGTCGTGCCTGGAACACCTTCCAAGGGAGGCGTCCAGTGGGCATCCTTACCAGATGCCCAAACCACCTCAACTGACTCCTTTCTAAGCAGGAGCAGCGGCTCTAATCCGAGTTCCTCCCGGATGACTGAACTTCTCACCCTATCCCTAAGGGAGAAGCCAGCCACCCTCCGGAGAAAACTCATCTCGGCCACTTGTATCCGTGATCTTGTCCTTTCGGTCATTACCCATCCCTCATGACCATAGGTGAGGATAGTAACGAAGATCGACCGGTAGATCAAGAGCTTTGCCTTGTGGCTCAGCTCTCTTTTCGTCACAACGGTGCGGTAAAGTGAACGCAATACCGCCCCCGCTGCTCAGATTCTCTGGCCAATCTCACGCTCCATTGTACCCTCACTCGCGAACAAAACCCTGAGGTACTTGAAATCCTTCACTTGGACTAAGAACTCATTTCCTACCCGGAGAAGGCAATCCACCGCTGCCAGCCAATCCAGTGAGTGCTGAAGGTCACAGGCCGATGATGCCATCAGGACCACATCATCTGCAAAGAGCAGTGTTGAGATCCTCAGATCATCGAACTGCAACCCCTCTCCACCACGACTACGCCTCGATATCCTGTCAATGAATATCACAAACAGGATTGGTGACAAAGCCCAGCCCTGGCGGAGGCCAACACCCACCGGGAACGGAACTGACTGGCTGCCGAGAACGCGGACACAGCTCTCACTTTGGGAGTACAGAGATTGGATGGCCCTGAGGAGTGACCCCCTTACCCCATACTCCCGCAGCACCTCCCACAGTTTCTCCCGGGGGACCCGGTCATATGCCTTCTCCAAATCCACAAAACACATGTAGACCGAATGGGCATACTCCCAGGCCCCCTCCAGGATCCTTGCGAGAGTGAAGAGCTGGTCCGTAGTTCCACGTCCAGGGCGGAAACCGTATTGTTCCTCTTCAATCTGAGGTTCGACAATCGGCCGAACCCTCCTTTCCAGCACCTTAGAGTAGACTTTCCCAGGGAGGCTGAGAAGTGTGATACCCCGGTAATTGGCACACACTCTCTGATCCCCCTTTTTGAACAGGGGAACCACCACCCCGGTTTGCCACTCCTTTGGCACTGTACCAGACTCCCACGCAATGTTGAATAGGCGTGTCAACCATGACAGCCCCTCAACACCCAGAGCTTTTAGCATTTCTGGCTGGATCTCATCAATCCCTGGGGCTTTGCCACTGCAGAGATGTTTAACTACCTCAGTGACTTCCACCAGGGAAATTGATGACAAACCACCATCAACCTCGAGCTCTGCCTCCATCATAGAGGGTGTGTTAGTCGGATTCAGGAGTTCCTCAAAGTGTTCCTTCCAACGTTCGACTACCTCCTCAGTCAAGGTCAACAGAGTCCCACCCTTACTGTACACAGCTTGGATGTTTCCCCGTTTCCCCCTTCTGAGGTGTCGGATGGTCTTCCAGAAACACTTTGGTGCCGACCGAAAGTCCTTCTCCATGTCCTCTCCGAACTTCTCCCACACCCACTGCTTAGCCTCCGACATGGCAGCGGCTGCAGCCCTTCGAGCCCGCCGGTACCCTGCAACTGCGTCAGGAGTTCTCCGGGATAACATACCCTGGAAGGCCTCCTTCTTCAGTCGGACAGCTTCCCTGACCACAAGACCCTGAGGCCACAGCTCACCGCCGCAGCTTCAGCAATGGAGGCTTTGAACACCGCCCACTCCGGCTCAATGCCCCCAACCTCCACAGGAATGCTAGAAAAGCTCAGCCGGAGGTGTGAGTTGAAGATCTCTAGGACGGGGGCCTCCTCCAGACGTTCCCAATTCACCCGCACTACCTGTTTGGGCTTACCAGGTCTGTCCAGAATCTTCCCCCATTCCCTGATCCAACTCACCACCAGATGGTGGTCGGTTGACAGCTCCGCCCCTCTCTTCACCCGAGTGTCCAAAACATAAGGCCTCAGATCAGCTGACACGATCACGAAATCGATCATCGATCAATCGTTTTCTATACCTGTTTTTTTAAATATATATTCTCTCCATTTTCTATACCTCCCTTTTTTGTTTAAATATTCTCTCCATTTTCTATACCTCCTTTTTCTGGAGAGAATATTTTTTTGGAAAAGAGGAGGTATAGAAAATAGAGAGAATAAAAAAATCGAGAAAAAGGAGGTATAGAAAATGGAGAATATTTTTTCTGAAAAAAGGTTTAGAAAATGGAGAGAATAAAAAAATCGAGAAAAAGGAGGAATAGAAAATGGAGAATAAAAAGAATCGAGAAAAAGGAGATATAGAAAATGGAGAGAATATTTTTTTGAGAAAATTAGGTATAGAAAATGGAGAGAATTTAAAAAAATCAAGAAAAAGGAGGTATAGAAAATGATGGAGAATAAAAAAATCGAGAAAAAGGAGGTATAGAAAATGATGGAGAGCATATAAAAAGAGGTATAGAAAATGGTGAGAATAAAAAAATCAACAAAAAGAAGGTATAGAAAATGGAGAGAATATATTTTTTGAAAAAGGTATAGAAAATGGAGAGAATATTTTTTCGAAGAAAAGGAGGTATAGAAAATGGAGAGAATTAAAAAAATCAAGAAAAAGGAGGTATAGAAAATGGAGAGAATCGTTTTTGAAAAAAGGAGGTGTTATGACCCCAATTAGTATCCAGGTGGATCAGGGGAGTAACAAAGAATATTTAGTTTCCCGGGGACAAGGAGGAGACAGAGACAGAGGTAACGGTTAGCAAAAAGGGTTTATTGACGTGTCAAAGAACTAAGAACCACTTTCCCAAAAGGGGAAAGCACCTAACAAAATAACTGCTAATACTAACCACACTAACAATAGTAGCTTACTACCAGTTCACACAAGAGCACAACCACAACGGCACTCAGTTCACTAGCTCCCACACAAGCAATCGTCGACTGCCTAATGGCACTCTGGCCTTGTGCACCTGTCTGCTCCCAGCTTATATAGCCATCAGGTGAGCACAGGTGCACTCAATTTCCTGATTGCTAGGGTTGCAATCAGAAAGGGGGGGAAGGGCATCAATCTGGGGAGAGAACACAGTTAAACACAAACACAACACAAACACAACACACTACGTCCATAACAGGAGGTATAGAAAATGATGGCGAGAATAAAAAATCAAGAAAAGGGAGGTATAGAAAATGATGGAGACTATATTTTTGGAAAAAAGGAGGTATGGAAAATGATGGAGAGAATATTTTTTTTTAAAAAAGGAGGTATAGAAAATGATGGAGATAATATTTTTTCTGAAAAAAGGAGGTATAAAAAATTATGGAGAGAATAAAAAATTGAGAAAAGGGAGGTATAGAAAATGATGGAGAGAATTTTTTTTCTGAAAAATGAGGTATAGAAAATGATGGAGAG
>NW_028178588.1:2500-15000 GCF_964030765.1 Micromesistius poutassou | reverse complement strand
GTGCACGACCCACAGCACTAGACCGCCGCTACTCCCTCTCTTCTCCGCTTCCACATCCTCTCCCTCCCTCTTTCACTCCCCCTCCCAGGGCTGCGTCATTCCGGCGGAGCGGCGGAACGGCCTGCGCTGCGCCCTGCCGCGTTTCGTCAATTGACAAGAAGGAGAACTTCTTGTGAGTCGTGATTTCACCCGGAAACAGAACACTCGGGAGTTTATAGTTGGAACAGGGAACACATTGGAGTATATGAATTGAACTGAGCCGTGTGCGATTCAAATGATGAATGTTTTTGATTGCACGCAGTTGTCGTAGTCTTGATTTCTCCAGTTGATTTCTAGTTTAATTATTTGGGGATCGTGAAATCATGATTCCAACATATTACGGAATAAAGGTCAGATAAACGGTGCATACATTTTTCACATCTGATGTGCCCGTCGTCCGTTTATTAACCCACCATCTAGCCCAACGGAGAACAAACACCATCGAAGTTGTTAACGCGTGAATTATCTCACACGAACGAGCCTTAAAGTTAAAGGGCTGCATCGGTGGGGTTGTGCCGCCCCTTGGTGGTCAGCCGTGGTATGACATCATACCTATGCTTCATGCACATAATGATGTCATACTTGAGACACTCTTCGCTTTGGGATTTGGGTAATGCAATCGGCCATGCTCTTTTGTCAGAGGATATCTATACATGTAGTGGATTGGTTACCTTAATACTCACATTGTATGACTTGCTCTATACCCCTCCTTGCTCTATGGGTGAGTATACTCCTATACTCACCTAACCATGCAAAGCTTCACCCATTCATCCATATCGTCCACACCTCATCACTATGGCTGGAATGAAAGATAACTACCGAAAACAATTGAAGATAATTGCATATTACGTTAAGAAAAGTTTGTTGCAATGCCCCTTGAAAAATCATAACACCATAGACAGTCTATGTTAAATATCTAACCACGAACTTTGAATGTAGACAGAGTCGCACATATCTAAATAATAAGTCAGCCATCTATTACACTGTTAATAAACATTAGCCTAGTAGGAAATTAATTACATTATTTTCCCGTGATAATTCCTGTCTAGACGGGCAAGAGATATGAACAGAAATATGTTCATGAAATTCAAAGGCAAAAGCAACTTTTCATATCATGTCTGAAAAAGAGAGACAATTTCATTTTCATTTAATTGTCCATGTCAATCCGTTCCATTTTATGTTTTTCCAGCCTATTCCTAGTATGCCTTATAATACAAACATATATAAAAAACGAAGTATTATCACATGTATAACCTCATTTCTATTTAAATATGAGTACTCTATTGGTGTTTATTTGTTTTACTTTGGATATAATTGAGTGGTATACTACTGTGCCACAAGGGGGCAGTAAAGAGCCGCAGCAATAGTTAGGCCTATTAATAATGAGTCGTGATATGGACATTCTCAGTGTGTTACCTTCATGACCATTTTAGTGTGTACAACATTGCTAAACAACTGTGCTCAAAGTCAACGTCATGTGCACTCTGGCCCTATATATACAGCATGGTTCAATTAGAGTTCTCCCCCATCTGATTCGATTAAATGTAACCTAACCAATTCAAACGTTCACTATGCATAATCTCATCACGGATGATAAGCGTGTAATAAAAAGCACACTCGACATGAAAGGGAACTTCAAGAGAAGGCGTATAAGTATGGATATCAAAATATAATCATTTGCTTAATTGGTAGCTTTTGCCAAGAGGTATGTAATTGCTTGAAGGAAACATATTCATTGCAACTGAAGATGATTGGATTGTACTGGACCAGCCCTAAACGAGAGGTAGGGGCCCCTATGGCCCCCTACTTGTTTATTTGCGTAATGTGTTGGACAGTGAGAAACGTTCTACATTCAGAGACCTTATATACTCCAGTCTCCGTTAGGAACAATCAGAACATTAGATGTGTATGCATCGCTGGCTGTTTTATACATTTTGTTTAGGAGCAAATTAGGCATTACTGTACGAATTCGTGTTTACGCTGAACAGTGCTGGAGTACATAACTGGAGTCAAGATCTCCAAATTATGTTTCCTAATGACTCCCCGGGCTATGACGTCACAAACAAACCGCGTTATGGCTCGATGCCCAGAAACAGTATAACAGGCGTGCAGTTTAACAAAACTGCACGCAATATCACAGAATATCGAGATTAATTCATCCTCGTTTTACAATAATTGTGATTGTTAATTGCCTATATCGTCTATATTCTAGGCATATCCTCTCGCCAAATTTGTTTTTGACGCGACATGAGAAGGGGAAAGGGTTTAAAAATAGACTCAATCAAGTCGTGATGGGAAACGCGCTCCCATTTAAAACCCGACAAAGCAATTTAGAGTTCCCAAGCAAGAGGGGGAAGCGCTTTATCACACTTCCCTTTACAGAACAAGCTGCCCGGTTCCGCTGCCTGCAGAGTGGGGCGGGGGCATGGGGATAAAGGTCAGCCTTAATAACGTGTCCGTTCAGAATATAGGCCTCATTTATCAACGACATAGGCAAATATATATTCCTCAAAAAACACTCAACATGATGCAGGGCTAAGTCCAATTATATATTTATATAATGGGACATGCCCTCGAGAGGATATGCCCTCTTAGGCATATATATATATATATATATATATATATATATATATATATATATATATATATATGCGCATGGTCTGGCATGCGTCGCGTCATGTTGTATGACTTGGCTCCGTCGCACATTGACATTTGGGAGTCTTTGGCCCCCATTGTTGCTCGGGGGGGCACTGGGAGGTCGTCAGGAGATGCAGCTGCAGAGACAGACAGTTGATGCTCATCTTGCGTATTTATAGACACGTTATTCATAGTTATTTTTATCCCCTTTTCGGCACGAGTTGGCCTAGTTTACAGCAGGCATCCGCGTGTTGATAAATAACGCTGCTGTATCTAAACACACCATAATAATTATTATTTGGGTTTTTAATAATTTAGATAATTTAGAGCCACGTATAGGTTTGCATCTAGAATTGTAATTAAGATAGACATCTGCGTTGAGAGGAAACGTCACGTGACACCGTGCCACGTCGATTCGATTGGAGATCCACCAAAGGTCGGGTTAAAAAATGAAACAATCGAAAGTGTGTGCGGGACAAAGAGGGACAGAATTAACTTCCACTCGAAAAGAGGAAAAAACCCACACGAATTCGAACAATTGCCGGATTTTCTGCGAATCAAATCTTTGCATATTTTCCTGTTTTGAGTTGGCGAATACCAAACACTGGTGACCCTACTCTCCTTTTCAATGGGGCCGTGCTGATCCGTGCAGGCCCTGCGTGGAAACAGTTACTCTTCCATCTCAAACATTCTCAAGCATCCCTGGAATTCAATTGTGTTCACGCATTTGGGAACGCGGTCGCCCTACGTGTGACACGACCGGCCGGGTCACATCGCTGGGCCCTATCTCGTGCCACATGCCGCGTGACGCTCCAAACCTGGTCGACCCGGTGAACGCGTAACACGCGCTCAGGCGACGACGGATAGAATGTCGGCCCGGGGAGCCGAACGCGTCGCGCAGTGCCTGTTGTAGTATAGGTGGAGGAGCGAGGGTTAAACGTGCTTGCCTTCAGAATGATCTGACCTCGCTCATCGTGTTGATTATAATCTGTCATCTCTCAGAGCGCCACAAAAGAGAGAGCATCCGATCACGGGCGCCCGGGGACCGCGCCACTGAAAGACGCGCGCAGCAAACCCAGCAGTGTGTGTGTGTTACCTTCAACCTCCACGGCGACAGACACGAACCGTGGAGGCTTATTATTAATCAGAAGTTACAACACACGTAATGGATGTCTGGCACGCTCATTTTAAGTACCTGTTGATATGCGCAAATGGGTCTACGCATAGCATTTAAAGAACAAGTGTTTTGCCCTATTTTTTTTTTGCGCATGCAAGCTGTGCACGCGCCATAGAAGAAACACTATGAATAGGCACTATGACAAATACCTACTACGACTAAACCCTACGCTTAATTGATGAATAAAGATTCAAAAAATATCTCTACACTTCGAGTTATATGATGATGGCCTATTGGTGATTGCAATCACCCCAACTCAACCCAATCACCATTTACTTGCTGCAACTCCTGATCAATGAATTATTGATCTATTATTATATTTTGCGTATGGTAATGATGGATCAATATCAATAATCAAATAAGATGGAGACCTATTCACTGTTCACTTAAATAATTATTTTAATGGACAATTAAAGGTAACCGTTTTTTAATTGTTACCTATAGGCCTACCTGTAAGTAATTATGCAAAATGTGGTCGTATTGTGGATATTATTTATATAGCCCCTAATTAATAGATTATTATGGAGCCTGTGCTGCCTAAAAAAGAAATGTTTTTGTTTATGTCGCTCTAGCCACGCGCGTAATGTGTCCCGGGCCTCGATCCGCGACATCCTGTAGGCCTACGCCCGCGAGTTGTTTACCGCGTGAACCGTTCACCTCAACCTCGGCGCTCACATGCACGCCCGCTGAGCGTGTATCTCTGACACACGCTCGCATGTTACCGTGTAATCGTAGGATGTTTGTGCGTGCGTGCGTATGGGTGCGTGTGCGTGCGTATACGTACATGTCTGTGGCGTGTGTGTGTTCGGAGCTAGCCTGCAGGTGGGGAGTCAATAGATATCCCGAAATGTATCGGCCTACCAACACATGCACTTTTTTTTTTTACCAGTCCCTGCTATGATGCTTCTGTATCGCTGATGCATTCCATAAACTATTTGAATGTTAGGCACCGCGCATCATGCATGGGGTAGTGACCAACGAGTGACACAATAGGCCTATAGCTATAACGTCCCGGATGAGTTACTGGGATGAATCATATTACCTTCTTTTTTTTTTTTTTGGTAAATCATTTCTATTTATTATTTTTTAGTATAGTGTTTACAATACACTTGCCTTTCAAATGCGGCCTTATCTCCTCCGTGTTTACAAAACATTAATGCTAGGAAGCAGAGAGAAAATATACACGCTCCCTCGCAGGCCCGTCCCCGCCGCTCCGGAGGATTAGGATGTGGAGCGGAGAAGGCGCTGCGCGGGGCAGGGAGAGAGCTGCCGCTCGCTGCTCTATCACAAGTTAGTCAAATAAACTGCTAGAGCGCCATGACGCCGCGCTGAGGGCAAATGACAAACATATCGTCTGTTTTAGATGTCCAATATGTGGGGCAATATATGCTGATATGGGCTGAAAGCATAATAACCCCGATCTGAACGATAGAGAGCTGGAGAGATGCATTACAGCACAAGAGGTAGCCTGTGATAGCAGATATAGCCCGTGTATCCTTTCAATATTTAACCACAACTTCGTATTTGTTTGTAGGCTATTGTGTAATTTTGTGAGTGAATCTATGTTGATAAAACCAGTTTAAATCATTTTCAGGCCTGGAATAATATGTTGCTGGGTGTCATTGCGCATTCTTAGTGAATTAAGGTAGGCCTAATCAATGTCAAGTAATTGATTTTATGATAAATATTGACGTATTTTCGGTCATTGGAAAAGGCCCTATTTGGTAACGTTATATGTTGAGCCTTTTCAAAACAATTGCATCTGCCGTCCATATACTCATAAGGCGGAACAGCTGGCCTCGTGTTTTGCAGATTCAAATGTATTTCTCGTGTCAAGTGAGAATAGGCCTTCATCTAATGCGTGGACGTGTCTGTGTGATAGTGGCTGGTATAGGGAGCACATCGGTCGGGGGATTACACGGTCATCACGTATCGTGGACGGATTGAACGGACTGCAGCCTCCTCGCAATGTTCATAATGTTCACATCTAGGTAAGGGAAAAGCCCCGCTTCGTGCGATAGGTCACGTGTTCTATAGAGACAGAATGATTAAAACGCACAAAAGGTTAACCTGCTTTACCAAACGACGCTCACATCAGCCTAATATGGGAAGGTCAACATTGTTGGAAATAAATAAAAAGCAGATTTAATTTAATTCAACAGTGCCTCTTGGATGACAGGATTATTTTAGAAGTTTGAAGAGGTTAGCATTATAATAATAAGCATTAGTATAGTAGTAAGTATTATTCATTTGTAAAATAATTGTAATGATTATTAGTGCAATTATTAATAGGCTATTATTATTGCTGAAATATTCACCCGGTGCAGGGTTTTGTATTAGATGTCTTGCATGGCGCACCCTAAATACCAATAGGCCTATATCAAATGTGTGTAACGATTTAATAGTGTCTCAAGGCCACCTTATTTTGACCAGCATCTGTCTCTGTCTCTCCTCAGGGATCCCTCAGTTCGGCTTCCCAACAAGCGCTCAGATGCATCCATCGACGTTTAGATTAGCAGTTAATTATGTATAATTATTAAATAGGCCTAAATATAGCGATAGAGAAAAAGAGCGAGAGAGAGAGAGAGAGAGAGAGAGAGAGAGAGAGAGAGAGAGAGAGAGAGAGAGAGAGAGAGAGAGAGAGAGAGAGAGAGAGAGAGAGAGAGAGAGTTTAAAACTGGTAGCCTATGGATTAAAATTCCTTGAAAGGAAAAGATAACATAATGTAACGCATATTATTTTAGATGGACATGGACTGTTGAATGGATCAACTTTTTAATTTAATTTTTTTAACAAAATTTTAATATATTCATATTGTAATGGGCCTACGTATTAATACTTATATGAATGTCTCGAAGTGTTCATCTTGGAAGTAAATTGTGTTAATCAAATAGCTAAATGGTCAGCATCAGTAATAACAAATTGTGTCATGATCATTGCATTACTTTAAGAAATACACGTTTATTAAGAAATTCACAAACCTAGAAAAGAGGGAAAGTGCTAATTAGAATTAAACATGGTCCCAGATGGATGAGACAATACAATTACATTTTAAAAAAAAAATGAAAGAAAAACAAACCAAACCTGGCACCGGATAATGAAATGTTAGCCTACTAATTGGTACGTAATTAGTATGTCCGAGGTCATCTTCACACTTCCTAATTTTAGACACGGCACCAAACTGACATAAAAAAGGATTTCACTCACCGGTTAAGCCCGGTGTGTTGTATCAACACAGCCTGAGTAGAATCATGATAGAATAACACATGTGATTGTTTAGAGATGACCTACATCTAATCGGATTTTGAACGTCTCATTTGGCACCGGTAAGTGAGACACGGTGCGTTCAGGCCCGCGGCCGGCCCACGGGTATAGGCTGCGCGCACCGCCGACAAACGACTGGAAATGCTTCAAGAATAGCTTTTAGACAAATGTCTCAAAACACAATATAGACTACAATAAAGCAACAGCACGTCTTTCAATCCTAGGCGGGGAAGGGGGCCGGGGGGACGGGACGGGGACGGACAAGGGCGTAAAATAGCTCCCAAAAGTTCTGCTACCTCAAGTTTCCCGGCGGCCGCTCTTCTCCACGACCTCCATTTTAATACTCTCAGCATCCACTCCTGCATATCCCCCCCCACCCACCCATTAGTTCATCACACTCAAATTGGACCCAAGAGCTCGTCACAAATGTCACTCCACAAAAACACTCTCCTTCTGTATTTTTTTGCCATGTCTCTGCGATGTCTCCTTCTCTCAGACTCCTCGCGTCAGAGACAAATCTTTTGGTGGCACTCACTCACTTTTATTTAAATATCAATCCTCGTGTGTAATGCTGAGTGTTTGCTCTCGTGCTCCCAGTAAGAACAGTGCATCATGGACAGCTCGGCGGGCTGGCGGGAGCAGGCGAACTGGAGGCCCGCCGCTGCTCCGTTGTTGGACGGGACGGGAGGTGGCGGCGCCGCGGCGGCCGGGCTCAGCTGCTGCGGGTGGTGGGAGTGCGCGTGGTGGTGGTGGTGGTGGCTCATGCCGTTGTAAGAGTTCACCATGCCGGGCAGAGCCATGCTCTGCACCCGTGAGTAGGGGTTGTAGGAGGAGGGCGCGGACAGCCCCTTGACGTTGACGGGGCTCACGTTGCCGCTGGCCATCTGACACGACGTGTAGGACATGGGGGTGGGCGGCTGGCCCAGCGACCAGGAGTTGTTCATGAAGCTGGACTGGAGGTACTTGGGAGGCGAGAGGTAGCCGTAGCCGTCTCCGCCGAAGAGAGACTTCCCGGGCTGGAAGTGGGTCGGCGGAGGTCTGTAGGGTCGCTTCATCCTCCGGCGCCTCCTGTAGTTTCCTTTCTCGAACATGTCCTCGCACGCCGGATCGAGAGTCCAATAGTTCCCCTTTCTCTCGCCTCCGCCTTCCCGCGGGACCTTGATGAAGCACTCGTTGAGGCTCAGATTGTGCCGAATGCTGTTTTGCCAACCTTTTTTGTTTTTCTCGTAGAAAGGGAACTTGCTGATGATGTACTGGTAAATACCGGACAGGGTGAGTCGCTTCTCGGCGCTCTCCCGGATCGCCATGGCTATAAGGGCGACGTAGGAGTACGGGGGCTTCTGGGACGGGTCGGTCTTCTCCGAGATCTTCTCCTGGACCGGTTCTTCTTTGGGCCGCTCTTTCTCTTTGCTCGTGTTGGTGTCGTGGACCATTAGTGTCATGGCGTCATCTTCTGGGTTTTGGTAAGCAGCCATCATTGCGCACTTCAAAGCAACAACAACAAATCCAGCAAGTAAATATACAAGCTGGAAAAAAAAAATCTTCAATAGTGTTTGCAACACAAGTGCGTAAAACCAATGGCTATTCGTCCCGACGCATCTAGGCGCCCTGGAAGTCCCCCCAAAAATATCTTCAAATGGCCAGAAAAACAGCGCTGCGTAATTGCTGTTTTGTGGAAATAGTTGTGAGGATCGTAGATATATACCTACTTTCTTCTCCCTCGAACAGATTTGTCCAAACTGGTTTGTAATCGAGGCGCAACCCGAGTTGTGGTCTGGTGCCTCAGTTAGCCCATCCCTCTTCACTTTCCTTCTGCTCCACGCAGCCTGCGTTTACGCAGCGCAGCTTTCCACACGGCGACGTAGAGCTTTGTGATTTGTGTACTTTTTAGGGGTCCGCCTCCGTCGGTGGCTCCGAATGGAAAATAACACGATCCTTTAAAGATATGGAGAGAAATGCACCACCGAAATCAAACCTCTGTCTATAATTAAAGAAGAAGACAACGGTGTCGTCTTCTTTTTTCAATGTGCGATGGAATACGCGTTCTGTCCTACATACGCGCCACATGGCCGCGAGACACCAAAACCAATGTGGGCCTTATCCTAATTCACAGTGGAACTATTCTTTAATACAAACTCCTACAAACTCAGTAATAAGCAAGCAAGAAAGAAAGAAGGAACCACAGATAGAAAAAAAAAGAAAATATTTCAAAATAAATCTATGTTTCTGACGGCGATGCAGGTAATGTTGTACAGGGCTATTTTACTACAACAAATAGTTGCAAATACTTAATAATAACATTATAATTATTTAAGTGAAACGGTCGCTTTATATTTTTTTTTATAGTGATTTGGCCTATATGATATGCGACGCAATACTTTCACATAATATAACACATTCTATTTATTCTCATTTAGCTGAGCGTCACTGGACGGTATTGCCCGCACCTCAACGTTATCCCCGCGGCTCAAGGGTTATGTGCCAACGTCAGCATGTGCGCAGCGCCAAGATATTCTGGATTGATAGCGCCGCTTAATTAGGCCTCATTGCACGGGCGATGTATGCGGCGGTATACATTTCGCCGGCCACCCATGCAGGATCCGCCCGGCCTGCCTCTCTCTCTCTCTGGGAGCAGTGCGCTCTTGAGAGACCGTGCAGGTGGGGACAGCATTGGCATGTGTGTCATCGCCCGGCATCGGGCCCCTCTGCTGCAGTCTGCGGCCGGCCGGAGCCCGCCGGAGAGAGAACAGCTGAGATGAGATGAGTGCCAGCCATCTCTCAACGTGCAATTAACCAGAGAGCCACGGCCGTACACACAGTCGTAAGGGTTAAATGTAATTTTGTTGTTCCTGTCCTGTTCCTAGTTTTTTTTCAAACTGATCTAAAACAACAACAAAAAACACAGCCTGTTAAGAGTGTTATAATGATGATAGTATATTTGACTAATTATAACTCTTGTAACATTTTAGCCTCTAAGTAAAATGTATCGCAGGCTTATTATTTTATTTTCCAGGTCTTTGACCCGCTCCCTTGGTCTCTTGGTCTGCGGAATTGACGGAACCGACGCTTTAGAAATAAACATGAAAGCCTTACCTAACCTCATGGCCTGATGATAAATATCCATCTAACGGATGGCAAAACTTTTTTGTAAAATATGTCTTACCCAGTATGGCATAATACAACATATTACAACTACATTTTTTTAAAGTTTGATTTCGACATTTCTCCTCATATAAGTGGCTTAATAATTGATCTTGGCTTGAAATAAAATAGTTAAAACTTTATTTACTTTCATATTTGCGTGTCCCTTTAATTAATCAATTAAACAGATTCATATGCCAGCATGCGCATTATGGGAGCATGCGTGCGCCTTGCAAAAATGACATAGACCAGGTACTTGGGGATAATAATAATAATAATAACAATAATAATAGGCCTAATAATAATAATAATAATAGTGAACATTGGACTTTTAATAGTGAGCATTTTTTCTCTAAATGCTGAACATTTTTGTTTTCATTTTTTGCTCCATAAATTAGGAGGTCTCTTAATTTTCTGTTGCTCTCCAAAACCGCAGGCCGTGGAAATGCAGCCCAACACCACCAGAAATGGATCAGCGAACATTGCTCATCTCTACTTAACTCTAACCATAACCTCCTTTAAACCCCCTCACCGGTCCCATTTCTTATCTCGTTTTTAATTCCACTTTCCATCGACAAATTTAAATATTATCGGACCCATTCGTTCAGTTCAACATATTGTTTGTACATTCGTGTTGGCGTAGCTATAGTAGACACATAGAAAAAGGGTCTACATACAAAACTTATAAAATAATTCACTGTTTTTGGTGTGAAGAAAAAAAAACACTTTTGAGTGTAGATCAAAAAAATGTTGAAACAAGACAAGAGAGGAACCATGGCAACCATCTACGTGCCAGTAACAATCGATACCCGCAGCCTCAGTTTTATAGTTCAGGCTGAGCCTACTGCTTACAACTGCTTGTATCAATAATATGATCAATTGTAGGCCTATACAAAAACCGGAAATAAATAAAACATAATATTCTCTTACCTTTGTTCAATTATCTATTTCCTTTCACATTTAGGATAACTTCCCTCCATCCCACTTTGACCAATCAAGTCGTCAGGACGTCCCACTCCGTCACCTGCGCGAGGCCCCTTCACAAGCTGCCGCGGGCACGCGCGTCACGTCACAACAAAGCCGTAAATAAACATGTTAAGAATCTACAAACACTGGAGCCGCGTAACCCGAGCTGATTGGGTGTTGAAGCGCTGAGGAATGTTAATTTGATGGAAGGCCTAGTCTGTTCGGCTTATTTACTGTATATCTGATGATACAGTGTTGTGCTGAAGACCCCAAACTGTTTAAATTGTTATTACTTCACTTTGAATTGTTGGGATCATTTTTTTTAGGTTAATCGGCCTAAAAAAATAGATTATAGGCCTACTAACAACAGTATAAATATGTAAACACAATAAACGTAAAGGGCCTCGCCATATAATTTAACATCCTAAAAACAACTTTGTATTATCATTTAAATAATTGAGTGAGAGATAATGGACATTTCCTTTTCTTAATAACATCAGTAGTAAATAGTTTATTCTACGCAATCGGCCGGCTGCTGGGCAGAGCTGAAAGCGGCTTTATTATGAGGAGAAGCGACTTTGTTTAATTCCTAAACAAACAGACTTACTATTCTGGATTTATCCTCAACCATTACGTTGACAATAAGCTGAATGGAGGCTCCAGGAACAACCTATTTGAACCATTTAACACAATGTATCAAAGTCTACTTAACATGACTTACGATGTAGCCTATAAATTATTATTACTATGTGCTATAACTATCAATTTAGCTGACACGTGTGCGTGTGCTTAACGCGTGTGTGTGTGTGTGTGTGTGTGTCCGTGTGTTTGTGTGTGAGCGTGTGTGTATGTGTGTGTTGTGTTGTGTGTGTGTGTGTGTGTGTGTGTGTGTGTGTGTGTGTGTGTGTGTGTGTGTGTGTGTGTGTTGTGTGTGTGTGTGTATATGTGTGTGTGTGTGTGTGTGTGTGTGTGTGTGTGTGTGTGTGTTTGTGTTGCATCCTATAAGGCCCAATATAAAAGAAGAACGCGTTTTTATGCACTTAAAAAGAGTGAAATTCCTTGTCCTCGTGCACTTCCTGCCCTGGCTCTGAAGCAAGGATGTTTATCGAAGGGGAGGAGGAATGCGCTGGACGGAATCGCCGGGTCAGCCCCGTGACCGCGCGCCGGGGCGAGAACACCCGGTAAAGTAGGCTACGAGCGGTCTGATCGGACTCAAACACAAAGACGCACATAGAACAAAAAAAAAATGTATGAAGGACAATGAGGCCTTTTTTTT
>NW_028178589.1:0-25536 GCF_964030765.1 Micromesistius poutassou | reverse complement strand
TCCTTCGCATCATCCAGACCCCATCTTTCTATTCTTCACCAAGAATGGCCTCCTCCTGAAAGTAAATGTTGTGAATGATTCACACCACTGACAAAAGCCCACTCAGCTTAAACCAAAGTACCAGAATCTGCACGTATCCGATACACCTTACGGTGGTGAAACCCAAGGCTTACACAATGGTAGAAATAGACAAGAGGAAAGAGAATTGACTTTGCACTTTGGTTTGAGAGCTTTTAAAATGAGGAAAGTATAGTGTAACTCATATTACCGGAAAGGAAGAAAACACACAGTCAGTGAGAGAGAGAGACGGGTAGAGAGACAGATAGAGGTAGAGAGAGGGAGTGAGAGAGAAGATAATGAAAGAGACAGGGAGAGAGAGAGAGACAGAGACAGGGAGAAAGAGAGAGCGACAGAGGGAGAGACAGAGAGAGACGAGACAGAGAAAGAGAGACCGAGACATAGAGAGGTAGAGAGAGACAGAGAGGTAGAGAGACAGATAGAGGTAGAGAGAGGGAGTGAGAGACAGACAGAGAGATAATGAGAGAGACAGGGAGAGAGAGAGACAGAGACAGGGAGAAAGAGAGAGAGACAGGGTGACAGAGGGAGAGACAGTGAGACAGAGAAAGAGACAGAGACAGAGATAGAGAGAGACAGAGAGAGAGAGACAGAGAGGTAGAGAGAAACAGAGAGAGAGAGACAGAGAGCGAGAGAGGTAGAGAGAGATATAGAGAGGTAGAGGGAGAGAGAAAGATAGAGACAGAGAGAGAGAGAGAGAGAGAGAGAGAGAGAGAGAGAGAGAGAGTGTCATCAGTAAGCCGCTCCATCCTCGGTGAGTCTGGCAGCCTCCTGCCTCCTGGGCCGTGGCGGCAGGGCGGGGGGCTGCTCATCGTGTCACTATCTGTTCTACATGCCGCCCCTGCTTGTTGTTGTTCCCTTTGGGGTCTCCCATGTCGCCCCCCCCCCCCCCCCCCCCCCCCCCCCCCCCCACCGCCCTCCCTCCCTTCCCCGTCTCACACCTGCTCGCTTGCCTGTATCCAGATAGGGTCCAACTCTACAAGGACATGTATTTCAATAATATACTTAAGAATAATTGTGAAAATGATAATAGCATTTTAAAATGTCCAACCATATATACTTGAGCGCAGGCACCACCGCTGACATCAGTGTGAGCAGAGTTCTAATGAGGCGCTGCCTCTAGGCTACCACCACGACAGCAGCGGACGCAGATGTGTTTGTGTGTGTGTGTTTGTTTGTTATGCCAACCAGGGAGCGGAACACAAGTTGTGTGGTTTGCATCCAGCATAGTTGATTATGAAACACCTGTAAGTGGCAGGCGGTCTTGCTCCAGGGCATCACTGCCCTCCACATTGTTACCTTAATGCCAACATTCTCAGCAACAAACACTTGGCCAGCGTTCATGTTGGCCTACCGAGCTAGTTTCCAGAGAGGTAGAGCGGGTTGGCTGGTAACCGCAAGGTTGCTGGTACGACCCCCGGCTCCTCCTAGCTGTCCTAGAGTGTCGTGGTGTCCCTGAGCAAGACGCCCCACCCTGACTGCTCCTGACGAGCTGGCTGTCGCCCTGTGGGGTTGACCCTGCCGTCGGTGTGTGAATGTGTGCATGAACGGGTGAATGTCAGTCAACACTGTAAAGCGCTTTGGATAAAAGCGCTATATAAATGAGGACCACTTACCATTTTGTTTACATGTTGTCCTACAAAGCTAGCGTTCATGTTGTCCTACCAAGCTAGCGTTCATGTTGTCCTACCAAGCTAGCGTTCATGTTGTCCAACCAAGCTAGCGTCCATGTTGTCCTACCAAGCTATCCTTCATGTTAGTATTTATTTATTTATGGTTTATTTGATAGGGACAGATACAGTGTACATTGCCAAACTGAGAACAGCTATCCAATGCAAGTATCATAGTGCTTCTAGCTGATGCTAATTTGTTGTCCTACAACAGTCTAGCTGGCTCACTCCAAATGCTCAAACAGTCTTTTAGTTGAGTTGAGTTGTATTGATTTATTTACACAATCTTGTTAAATCAATAAAAATGATCGTCATGAATACACATTTAAAAAATGGAGGATGACAGCATGTACAATGCCGAACTCGGCATTGCTGACTCTGCGCTATCCTGGTTCACATCCTACCTGACGAATCGCACCTATCAGGTCACATGGAATGGTCCAAACCCTGCACTCTCGACACTGAGCCTTGAGAGACACCTCAAGGCTCCGTACTGGGACCCTTCCTCTTCTCCCTCTATACTAGATCCTTGGGCTCTGTAATCGCATCACACGTTTTTTTTCTCCTATCACTGCTACGCTGACGACACTCAGCTATTCCTCTCTTTCCCCTCCTCTGACAGCAACCTGGTTCCAACACGCATCTCAGAACGTCTGGCAGACGTCAGCACTTGGACGACTGCACATCACCTGATCCTTAACCTCAACAAGACTGAGCTCCTCCTTATGCCAGGGAAAGACTGCCCTCACATGGTCTTATTGGTCACTGTCGAGGATATTACGGTCTCTCCATCACCAACCGCGAGAAACCTCAGTGTGGTACTGGACAATCAGTTATGCTGCACCGCGAACATCACCCCGGAGGCCTGATCATGCAGATTTGCCCTCTACAACATCCGCAGGATCCGTCCCTTCCTCACAAGGAAAGCAGCTCCTGGTCCAAGTGCTCGTCGTCTCCCGCCTCGACTACTGCAACTCGCTCCTGGCTGGACTCCCTGCCTCTGTGATCAAACCTTTGCAGCGTATCCAGAACGCTGCAGCACGCCTAGTGTTCAACCTACCAAAACCCCCCCCCCCCCCTTTGCCAAAGTTTTAAAATTGCACTCTATCACACCCATATCTACAGTGTCTGCATGTCTTTCATTTCTATATGCTTTTGCACAAGGTGTTGGTGCAAGCAACACACCCTATATAGCAGTCAGTTTAACGTCATCTGCGCACCTATTCTGTTTGTTGCCATACACATTCTGTGTTTGGAGAAACTGGGGCAAAATCAAAATATGTGCTTAAGAGAGGGAAGAGGTGAAGCCACTTCAATGAGACAATGCGTTCCTTTACACAGCCTCGTCATACCCACACAACGCAGCCAGATGGAGTCTGTCCATGGATTGGTGGATTTGGTCGGTCCTAGCATGACACAAGCTCCATTAGCTTGTGATGTTTGTCGTGCGCGTAGCGCCAATAAGACCATGGCAAGCATGTCAAGTCTATTATTTTGCAACAATGTAATTCTACTTACTTAGTATTTGCCTTTAAAGCCCTCAGTTGTGCGCTGATTTGTTATGGGGATTTGAGCAACTCTTTTGCCAAAGAATCTTTAGATATTAGAAAATTCTACATATATATATATATTTTTTTTTTTAACTATGTAATGCTCTGGGTACAGTTTTATCATTTGGATTAATACATAGTCATGGATAAATCACGTATGATCAATATCTGAATATATAAAATGCCTAAAAATTAAGTTTGGTAACCAATAAATTGAATAACTAATAAATTGTTGCTAACCAAATAATTGTAATTCTATTATTTGATAAAAAAATGTTTGTTAACTGTGTTTGAAGTTTTAGAAACAAGTTATTAACACAGCAAGACCGAAATTTGTATTTAATTTTTTTTTACATCATTAATTATCTCTCCTTTAACGCACTGATTTTTGTTGGTGTATTCCTGTTGAGTCTCGAGCACTAGAGATTTTGCTGCACATTTAATGTCCTGCATGCTGAGGTGTGGATGGAGGAGCGAGGGAAGGCACGACGCTGTAGTAAGAAGCTATGAGGTCTCAGAGGCCCGGCAAGGCAAAGGGGGGGGCAGACAGTGTTCTGGAGTCTGACAAAGGCTCGTAGTGACGCAAGTGAAAAACATAAAGAAAGCCGTTACTGTTTACTATTTGATGAGTACTATATTCATGCTCTGCTTCATAATTAAATGATTATTATCACATCATAATAGTTTCTGCTACATTTTGATACATATTTTAGAATGATGATCCAATTGTGGATTTCTATGAGCCTACACCTATGTAACTTGGACAGGCTGTTGTGTGTGACATACTGCGGAGATTGCTCACTAGTGACTTTCTGGTGTGGATTGTGATGTGTCTCATCCCTGTGAGGTTGGGAACACAACACTGGGCACATCAGCAAGCATATCACTGCACCTCTGCCAGCACTATCCAAATGCCTCTCACCTATAGCAGGTCCCGCTACTGCAATAAAACCTGATATAGTCTTCCAGATTTATTTAAAAGGCTGCTTCGGTGAGACATCCTGTTTGAATTTATTATATATTCATTGTGTGTTATTACATTCCCGAAGTGCCTGTATCAAAAACAGCCATCGCAATATAGATAGTGTTCGTATTGCAATATTGATATAAATTTAGTAAATTCTGCAGTCCTGGTGTTATTATTAAATCTGTGGCGCTAAATGTGGAAAGGGGAATATGGCCCTGGGGGATTTATGTCCTGCAGAACAGAAACTCCTCTTACCTCTTACCCAAGTGTTTTAATGCCCTCCTATAGGCCTGAGTCATACAGATAACCCCTAATCCCGGAGTGTGGAGAAGGGCTTCACCTTCTAAACGTATTGACACAAGGAGGAGATACACTGGCTCATTAAACCATCCCCTAATAGTGTAGAGCTCATCCAGAAGTATGGATGGACAACACTGCTAGCCCTAGCAGTGCTGACACATGACTATGATAGACCAAATACTGACAGGAGTGGATGTTAATCAAACCAAGCCAAATCAGGGGTAGGAATCAGCTGTACCTACCTTCTAAAAGGTACCTTTATCCTTTGCTTCCATGACGCAATAACATCATGTTAGGTGTCTCTGAAGAAGATAAATTGGATGGGTTAAAGGCAGATGCTTTTGTTCTGATAACCCTGTTCTGTTAAAAGTGGCCATGGTACCTGAACTCAGAATTAAGGATTTTCTCCATGGAAAACCCTATTAGAGAGGCAATATTAATGCCAAGATAACATGGAACAGGCCAATATGGAAGGAGTTCCCGATGACTGTGTAGTGTGACCAGGAAATGACAGCAAGAAAAACTGCGCCAGCCTGTTCCAAAGGAGGGACCTTATATTGGTATTAGTTTAATTAATAACTCAGTCCATGAGTTATTAATTAACACCAAAACAACATAAAATATGCTGTCCTGCTACAGTTAGTTTTCCACTGAGGAGCAGTGATTTGGTCTGGCTGAATTCCTTCCCTGCAGGGGTCGCTAACACTGATGAACAGCAAGCTAGCCCTGCCTCACTTCACTAATGCACTGCAATTAGCCTCCTCTAGGCAGTACACACACGTACACACACAGACACTCACACACTCATTGCAGCTCTCGGCATATAGAGGAATTACACACACTTGCTTTTCCTCGTCTAGTGCACACAGACACAAATACAATGATTCCATATGTAGAGCAATACACACACTAATAACTGACTAATAACCATCTGTGCCTCATAACCATCTGTGCCGTACCGTCGACAAAAAACCATTACTGGACCCAGCAAAACCTTCCATCACAAAGCCGGGATGAAACAAATCACAGCCCCTTTGAAAAGAATGCATTGCTTACGAATGCAAAATATGAAGACGGCAATCATGACTATTCATGGTGACTGGGGGGACCGGACCGCGTTAACCTTTGTAATTACATTAGCATGAGACATGAACGTCCCCGGCGCCACATGTTCCACGGCGGGAACCGAGGCAACGTGCCGGCGTGCCTTCACGGGCCCCCCCTTCGTCTGCACGCCCGGCTGAACCGACGTCAGGGGAAACCACGACGGACAATTAGACGTTACAACGATTCAATCAGCCCAGCTTTCAGTCTAGACTCGGCTTCTGTCGTTCTGTGACATGGAGCCGTCGTGGCAGCAGAGCGAGAGCGTATTGTAAAAAAGCCACTGCGTATCTCACACTTCCTCCAGGACAACGACACCCTCTTTATGGACATTAGTATGCATTGGCGACCACGTACCGAGAGCCTCGCTGAAACACCACCCCGACAATGAACGGGAGTGTTTGTTCCATTCCCCCTCAAAAGCACAATATCTGGGAGGAAAATAAAGGTGTCCGTCTGGGCTAGGGGGGTCATTGATATTATATATTTTATGTCTGTAATATTTCCACAGACCATTTTTTTCCGCTGTCATATATATATATATATATATTCTGGCCGGATCTCAGTGGAGTCTTTGTTTTTATTGGAATAGTCTGGAGAATGAGAATATATGATACAGCCTTGGATGAAACCATGTGAA
The DNA here is from genome assembly GCF_964030765.1 of Micromesistius poutassou. Taxonomy (NCBI): domain Eukaryota; kingdom Metazoa; phylum Chordata; class Actinopteri; order Gadiformes; family Gadidae; genus Micromesistius; species Micromesistius poutassou. The sequence continues at coordinate 19,230 of NW_028178589.1, read as the reverse complement.
AGCTCACACTCACACTATCTCAATCTATGTTCCCTCATGGGGCGATGTTGTCACAAACACACCATGGGTGTCTCAGAGACTTGAAGGAGTTCACCGGAATGTTCCTTTATGCTGAAGGGTAAGGCTGAACCCCATGATGGAGCCTTTAAACACCTTTAAGCATGGCAGGTATTACATCACAAATCCGTAAATCAACATCCTCTGTGGCTGTATAATGACGCATGGCAATTATAATGAAATCTTAATAACGTGTGAAAATATGTGTGTGTGTGTGTGTGTGTGTGTGTGTGTGTGTGTGTGTGTGTGTGTGTGTGTGTGTGTGTGTGTGTGTGTGTGTGTGTGCATCTTATTAAAAAGCATAAAGCAAAGCTTTGGTATATGATGAACTGACCAATGAATGCATATTGACGACGAGGGGGGCAGGCGTAAAGGTAGCGGTCTCCCCCCCACACACACACACACACGCACACACACACAAACAGATGTGCGTAATTGGTTGGCAGCAGCAAGCCATCGTGTTTTATGACCACAAGCCAGGCTGCCATTATTATTAGCGACCGAGCGAGCCCCTACCTCCAGCAGCACCATGGACAGCGACAGAGCCCCTAAACCCACCCGGCCAACACAATCACTCGGCGGGCAACGTGGCTCCAGTTCAGCTGGCTTCAGTTGGTGGATTTGATGGAGACATTAGCCAACTGATGTTTCCAGTACAACACATTACACAAACAAGACTCAAGAGTAGTTATAGTAGCCTATAGCGATGCACATAGACCCATCGTCGGATTGGTAGATGTTCACAAATCCTATTTTCTAACGACTATTTTGCATGAAACCAGGGTCCACGGATCCGGATCAGGAACCGGTTCAGAAGGAGCTCGGGTCTCCTCGAGACCTGAGGATGATGATGATGAAGCACACAACGCATGGCGAGCACGGAGTAGACGGAGCACATACTGCACCACGATGACACGGCAGAACAAACGGCCAAACTTACTGCGCCTCTGAGTTTGGGGTTGAGGACGGCGGGTCCCGCTGATGACTCGCGGAGGGAGGAGTGCCATGGTCCTCCCGGCGGGCGTGTGCGCGGGCGTGTGCGCGGCGGCGGCGGGCGGGAGAAAGCTCGGCGTGATTGGACCAGGGGCAGCTACACGAACACGCACGGTTGAGCGCCAAGAGCCAGGCGGACGGGATGCTAGGCGGCTAGGCTATCAAACACTGTTTAAAAACACCGTTTCACCGTGTTCCAGATGTTTCACCGTGTTACGGATGTTTAGAGGTCCAGAGCCGCGGTGCGACGCTCTCCTCCCGGGAAAGTCCTCACAGTCCTCCTGCCCTCAGTGACGCCTCGACACTACAGTCAGACAGTTCAGGCTCTCACGCACACACACACTTGTGCTTTTATTAAGTGCGTTTGGTAAACAACGGTTTACGATTTCGTTAAATCAAATATCAAAGTGCCAAAATCAAGAACAAAGTTACACAGGACTGAGGTTTCGGTTAGCGTCTTCCATAGTAACTAAACACAGTGTGGCCGCTGCCTCGGAATGGTACTCACACACGCCCGCCGCCCGCTCTGCTGCCATGCTCCAGAGCATTAACAGCCCGTGTCCACAGTAATGTATGCAAAAGTGTGTTTCATGGAGACTAATGTCCGGAGAGCGTTGAGGTGGATTCATTACACGCTTGTTTCGTGGACCCAAATTAAATCCTGTCAGTACATCAACGACAGCGGCATGGCATCGGGGAGAGAGCGACGGTTCACATAAACGACGTTACACGGTGCACCGCTGCCTCTCTCTCTCTCTCCCTCTCTCTCTCTCACCCTCACCCTCTCTCTCTCTCTCTCACCCTCTCTCTCTCTCTCTCTCTCTCTCTCTCTCTCTCTCTCTCTCTCTCTCTCTCTCTCTCTCTCTCTCCTGCTCTCTCTCTCACCCCCTCACCCTCTCTCTCTCTCACCCGGCTCGCTCTCCTCACGACGTCATTGGGAGACAGAGACGTGGCTCCTGCTCTGCCTCCTCCTCGTCTGCAGTAGAACAGCAGTACACAGCCACGGTACGAGGGGACGAGTCGCGGAATTGAGGGGTGGGAGGGTGGTGGTGGTGTGGGGGGGGGGGGAATTAGAGCCGCGCATTGGTTGACGTTCAGACAGATGGCGCGCTCACATCCTAGATAAATAGTGCAGACCTCCCCCTCGCCGCTGATGGCTCCCAGCGACTGACCGACTGACTGTCACTGGCTCAGGGACGACTGTGCTCGGGAGCGATGTCACTTTGATCTATGGAATAATTCTTTGACGACAATAGACTCGTTTCGGTGCTATAGGCTATGCTGTGACTGTTGTGTGGTGGCGGTGGTATTGGTGTGTGTGTGTGTGTGTGTGTGTGTGTGTGTGTGTGTGTGTGTGTCAAGAGAGAGAGGAGAGAACTTAAGACATTCTGCAGATGCATTGTCTAGAATAGATGATCAGATTTATTAATTGTTATGAATGAATATTGAATTTGTTTTATATGTAGATATGGTAGCAGAAATAATCTAAGCGAGAGCAAAATAGATCCAATCATTGCTGGGTGAATATAGTCTTAACAAGTGCAACAAGTTGTTAATTCTGGGGTTTTTGCTGAACTTCTTGAGGCAACATTTAAGACTTGCTCATGAAGGTCTTTGGAGTTCACATGAATGGACGTGTTGCAATCAGACAATGACTCGTATCAACCTGAACTCCGGCAGAGCACAGAGCGTTTGTCTGACTATCGATCAGCTCCCTTCAAGCGTGAGGTTTCCTGATCCACCCTGGGGTGCCATGAGACGAGGAGAACACAGCAGCTTCCCCCAGACCAGGCTGGTCCACAAGATGACTTCCCTCCATATCCCTCCACTATCACAGCCTCTGTGTCTTCTTCACATCTCCTGCTTTATCATGAGTGGGTAGACGGGATGTGTCATACTGCCTGTCTGCCACACACGCGCACACACACGCGCGCATGCACAGGTGCGCACACACACACACACACACACACACACACACACACACACACACACCTAGAAACAGCACCTTTCTTTCAAATATCTTCCTACAAGGTTACAGGAATCAGACTGCCTCGACTGAGACTTAAAAACAGCTCGGTAAAAAGGTCTCAGACAGCAGTTCGAGTGTCTGGAATGAGGCAGTGTTTCATCTGGCATTAGGTGTAGAGCTGTGAGTGTCAGACATTACCAGCCTCAGTGTGCATAAATGTTCTCTTTACATCTGTTGTGAGGTGGGTAATGCGCATGCATTTGAGACCCCCCCCCCCCCAAACAAAACACAAAGCTCAATGTAATAACGATGCTGAGAAGTCATTGATACACACACACACACACACAAAGACAGACACGCATACACACACACACACAGACACACACACACACGATAGATGTCAGTTATGGCTTTGTTGACCTAAATCCTCACTATCCCACTACGCCTACGTGTGCTTCCAGTAACAACCCCCCATCATGAAACAATCATTATCATTTACATGCCTCATGTAACTCCCCGTGTGTACCCGCCAAAGGTCACCTGCTCCCACGAGGACACTAATTACCCATCTGCAACCCGCCAATACTAGCATTTATGTATTTTGTATACTTTTTAATATTTGCTTTGGAAGGGGGGGGGGGGGGGCGGGGGGGTGTAACGTGTTACGCTGCGATGGAAAATTATTGTGGTTGTTAATGTGCTCTACACACACACACACACACACACACTCTCACACATGCCCAAATAAACCAAGCCATATTAAAATACAAATTTAATAGTTGAAGACGGCTATGAATCCAAGATGCTGATATTGATCATTGAACAGCGGGCTTCTACTCACTCTGTAATCATGACCTTTTTCATGGGCAAATAAAATGCACGCCACAGTCGACATCCAAATGAATAAATACGCAGTTTTGACTCATTTGATTAACTCAATAAATACAGATAATTAGACATCATTTAGAATTAGAGGAGGTGGGGCAAACGTTTACACCAATTTACAACAGGGGTGTATATGAAGCATTTACACATGTACAACCATTCCACCTGGTTAAAGGTGTAGTGCAAGGTTAGTGGCATCTAGCAGAACAGGCTAAATGGAAATGGAATACCATATTCCTCAGTATGTTTTAATTAGTTTATAATCCTTTAATATCGACATCTACCCTCTTCCCGGGATAGGACATCATGTTTCTACAGTAGCCCAGAACGCTAATTTCTATAGTTTACAGACTGAATAACACACAACTAATTATATATATATCAAGGAGCTGTAGTAGACCATAAGATCCTTATGTCATACTACTGCCACCTTACAGGGCAGTACAGGTAACTCTCCTACGTCGTACTAAAGGTAGATTTGAGGGGGGGGGATTTCATTGGATTTCAATCTGGAACCTCACCAGTAGATGTCGCTAAATCCTACACACTGCGCCTTTAAAGTCCAAATGTTTATGTATGTCAGCCAATCCAATCTATTACTTTTAGGCCCAGCCTGTTCAGTTTTGGGCTGACTAGAACATATTGATTGACTCAGAATAAATGCTGTCCATTAGAAACATGCTTCAAGGCTCCACAAAGTGTTTTCCAATCTGCATGTAGGGTGTTAGAGATTTATGTCCATTGTCACATGTTTAATACATTAATACTCCCATTCACAACTATTTAGAGACTGTGGTTACTGTACATCACTGTAGTGTGACATATACATTTGAAAATCAAAGATAATGTCTCTTTCCAACCATAGTATTAATGTTAGCAGTATAGGCAATAACGGTTAATACCATGAACAGACCATCCCATGGATATGTGAGAATATGGCTGAGGGAAGTGGTCATAGAGGCTGAAGGCACCGCAGAGACACAACTTCTCAGCTATCAGTTAATCATGTGAGCCTACTGAGGTAGGGATCATGTCAGTATCAATTATATAGGCCAAAGTTCATGCTCGTTATTCATGTTATTCATGTGTGTAAATTGTCTAAAGCGTAACCTCCAACCACTGGCCATGTTTGACTGAAAGCGGGGGTCTGAACCCTGTTCATGTAGCGGACTGCAGTATTTTAACTTAGACCAAACGAGCATATCAATGTGCAAGACAATCTTGATCTCTAGATTGTTGTTAACGCAAGAGAGCCCATATAGGCATCAATGGCTAAAAGATTCAATAGGAGATCTCCAGAAAACTAAAACCTACAATCCATGATCCGTGTGCGATCATGGTGAGCGATGGTGTTCTCCGGGAATCCTTGTCCACCCATCCCTTTCTCATGCAGCTCCTAGCCTAACTGTAGAAAACACCACGCCATGGGTTGGCATGGCACTAATAGTATTTCCTCAGACTAACCTTAACAATAATACTTAATATGAATTGCATGTCAAGGTTTTCAAGAGAGACAAGAGAATACGTATGGTACACAGATCCACATGTACATGACTATTGTCAGTATATATATAGCGTGGATATATATATTGCGTGGATGTGTGTGTGTGGATAGGTTGATTTTGTGAGGTGGCTGTGACACAGACAGAATGTTACTTTGTCTGCCATAAATATAACAATTTAGAAGAACTATACTTATTTTAAGTCACAAAAAACAAAGATGGGCAGCACACCGTCCATGCATTATTTATGGCTGGTAAATTTAATCCCAGTAGAAAAGATCTTGCACCTTGAACTGATTTATGCAGCCAAGCTCGGCATTCGTCTGAATTCAGAGAAACGACTTATCTTAGCGTAGCTTAATTTAGCTGTCTATAAAACACTGAGTGGCGTTTTGTTGTGTGGCTTGCTTTGTTTGTTTTTGCATTTACTTCGACTCTGTAGGATGCTGTGTAGATAGTCTCCCCAGACGTGAGCAGAACATCACCACAATATGGCCCTCTGCTTAAAGAACCACATCGCCCTTCATTCATTTGCAACTAGTGAACCTGTCAATGCCCCCCCAGAGTTCAAGACAATGGGGGGCAACGTTGTCTTGCATGCCTGAACCCCTCCGTCATCAAAGTCCCAATCTGTTCCAATCTGATCCAATCAAGGCCATAAACCGATCCACGCCTTCATAAGCTCACGCTTCTGTTGTGCTGCTTGACAAAGCTCTCATGTCTCTTTCTGCTCAGTGCACCACTCGTATGAGTCGCCCTATCAGGAGCCAGCAGGCTGGTTCCCGATAGGACGGTTCCTGATAGGGCGGTTCCTGCCACCACGGCGCCCGCCGCCGCCGCCGCCGCCACCTCCGAGCTCTCCGCCCGCCCCCCGGCGTCCCGTCCCCCGTCGTGGCTCGTCCTCTGGCCCCGGGGGGCCAGGTCCCGCTCCCTGTCCGCCTCCTCGCTGACCAGGCTGCCCGGGTCGCTGAGGTCCCCCAGGTGCCCCACCGAGTCGCACTTCTCCAGGTCCGAGGCGATGGTCTGCAGGCTGGCCACCGAGGCCGCGTCCCCGCCGGCGTCCCGCTGGCCCCAGCCGAACTTCCTGTGCCTCTCCACCCACTGCCTGGTCTTCTCCCCGTCGGCCCAGGCGCTCTCCAGGGCCCCGGCCCCCAGGGACCCGGCCCCCAGGCCTCCTCCTCCTCCTCCTCCTCCTCCTCCCCCCCCCGAGGCCCCCGCCGCCCTCACCTCCGCCGCCTCCGCGCCCACGGGAGAGCTCCGCGCGCCGCAGGACACGGGCCGCGCCCGGCCGGCCGGGGCCCGCCCCCTCTGGGCGTGGATCTGCTCGCTGATCTGCTCCAGGTTGCGCAGGGCGACGGAGTAGCGGGTCTTCACCTTGGCCACCCGCTGCTCCAGCTCCACCACCTTGGCCTTGTGCTCCTGGAGAGAGATGGGAGGCTCAGGTCTTCTCGTGTCGGACGGCACTGTGTCAGATCGTGCGATGGGTTCGAGTCACGTAGCTCAGTCGCACAAGTCACGTAGCTCAGTCGCATAAGTCACGTAGCTGAGTCGCATAAGTCAAATAGCACTCACCAATTTGGGGGGGGGGGGGCATCATGCATGTGTCTGAAACACACCACACTGTACTTACTTTTGTTACGATTCTACTAATACAATAGTCCTTGCATTTCTATTAACCGGATTTGTGCCATTTGACAGGTAAACCACCGTCTCATTCTCAGAGATCCTGAAACCCATGGATGTTGTACAAATCTGAACCTGTATGCGCGTGCGCTCATCAAGCAGGGTTCTCTGGTAAGCGGGGTCGACGTGACCACAGGCTGAGACGGTGTGTTCCATTTCTTGAATCTAGATCCACTGGTGTAAACAGCACCATCCTAACTCTACCCACTGGTTATAAGTGTGGGGGCGTCTAGTGAAGCCACTTGCAAGCATCTCAAAGAGCTACCGATTGGCCTACATTCATGTCCAATTAGGAAGCTACGTGGAACAAGCTCAGGATGTAGTGAAATAATTGAGCTCAGGTCAATAATATGCAAATGAGTGTGATGGGGAATTAATCAATGTAGGGGGCAAGAAATGTCCTCCGCCTTCAGAAAAAAGCCTGAAGGACTTGCTCCTTCAAGGACTGGTCCGGGAGATCAAAGCGTCGGATCTTCATAAAAATCGTTAGCCTCATTCATAATTGCCTAAGTCATATTTTGGCCAAATTGTATTATATAACCTAACGCTGCTGATTCACTGTGCCTCATTGTCTATATCCTTAGCCAATCAGAGTGCCTTTTACATTCCATAACCACTATCTGCCTAAGTTAGCTTTTTTGACTTATTTTACTATTTGATGCTAAATACATAATGAAAAATATTAAACTAATATTAGAATATGACTTAGCCAATTATGCTTTGAAGCTCGCGACATGCTAAAGGCCCTTTGGCAGAATGGGTATAAGGATGTACATTCTGCCAAAGTATATTGGTAACAGAGGTTTTAGTGAAAAGAGACGGCTGCCATGACAATCACCCAAACTGGTCTGAACTCGCTGTAGATCGCTCTGGATATAAGAGTTTCTTAAATTACTAAAAAGTTAACAGTAAAAGAATAGTGGTGTGACCTGCAAGCGTTTTGGCATTCACTTGTCATTTTAATCAATCTAACTTTACTGTGGTAGCCACTAAGAATTATACTGGAAAAAAAGGATTGGCAGGATTTTGCAACACACTTTCCCATTTGGGATAATGGAGAGTTCCCTTTACATACTTCAAATCTAAAGTCAAGTCCGATAATGTATGCTGTGCTCAATTATCTCATTTAACTAAAATTTCCACTCAGCCTACTACGGCGGAGTACCCCTAAACACTACAATGAGATGTTTGTTGAAATACCATAATTTGATTGTCTTGCAAATTACATTTGAGTTTCTAATTAGCGACGAGGCAAACTCAAACATTTTCGGCAACATTTTGAGAGATCAATTTGCCTGTATACCAAACCTGATACGCAGTGTACATATTTGAGATTGGATATGACTAACCTGATCCAACATCTTCTATTGCCGTGATAAATGCTATTTCAATAGCGACAGCCATTGCGCAATATACATAGATAGTGATGAACGCCATACTTTGTTTTTAACATGCCAGTTGTGGCACAAAAAAGTTAGTAAAATATGGTTAGAGATCTCATTAGATCTGAACACTTTTTTCGATTTGTACAAGGCGTAAACTCAAAGTTCTCGCAAGCCCTGGCCTCCGCTTGCATGTGGATGACATGAGATAAGTACCCCGATGGTCCACAGTGTACTAAACAAGGAGCCACCACAGCTCTAGAAGATGTCAACAACAAGCAACTCTTGTTAATATAATTCGTCAAGCAGCTGCATGCAGTTTTTGATGCCTGAATAACGTTATTAGTGGGATTTCCTGGGAGAGACACGTTTCATACTCAGGAACGGAAATGTTGATGAATGTCTGCGGGGAAAATATGAAAGTCAATGCGTGGCGTCCACCAAGGACCCTCCCCAGAGGAAGACCTTGATGGATTCCTCACTGGGGGACTGGCTGTACCGTGAGGGCGAAGGAGGTCAAGGTTGGTTTAAAACATCACTGTCATGTTGCCACCGTGCACTGCTGCTACGCACCTCCAGGATGTAGTTGAACTGCACTTTGAGCTCAAAGTAGGGCTTGGACTTGACGATGACCTTCTTCAGCGCCTTCTGGAGGTTCTGCACGCGGGCCTCGGCGTCCTGACACAGCTGGGTGACGCGCTGGTGCTCCCGCTCGCTGCGGAGACGCTCCTCCTCCGCCTCGTTCACCTAGGGCATTGTGGGTAAGAGGGAAACATCTGAGCAGGAGAAACAGGGCCTCCTGAAGCCAGCTCCCACCAGGGCCTCCTGAAGCCAGCTCCCACCAGGGCCTCCTGAAGCCACCAGGGCCTCCTGAAGCCACCAGGGCCTCCTGAAGCCAGCTCCCACCACCAGAGCCTCCTGAAGCCAGCTCCCCCACTAGAGCCTCCTTGCCCTCCAGGATAAATAAAGTTGTGTGAATTGAATTGAATTGAAGCCAGCTCCCACCAGGGCCTCCTGAAGCCAGCTCCCACCAGAGCCTCCTGACGCCACCTCCCACCACCAGAGCCTCCTGAAGCCAGCTCCCACCACCAGGGCCTCCTGAAGCCAGCTCCCACCAGAGCCTCCTGACGCCACCTCCCACCAGAGCCTCCTGAAGCCAGCTCCCACCACCAGGGCCTCCTGAAGCCAGCTCCCACCACCAGGGCCTCCTGAAGCCACCAGAGCCTCCTGAAGCCAGCTCCCACCACCAGGGCCTCCTGAAGCCACCAGGGCCTCCTGAAGCCAGCTCCCACCACCAGGGCCTCCTGAAGCCAGCTCCCACCACCAGGGCTGGGGAGCATCGTTAGCGGCAGTAGACCCCCAGGCACCGCATGTCAGATCCAATCAATCTCTTCACACAACAACAAAGTGACCTTTACAGTTTAATAAGAAGAAACAAGAGGCATGTACACCCGACCTGCACACAGTACACAGTATACCCACGGCAGAGGAACGACAGCACATTTATTGCCTTGTGTATTGCGGGTAGTTGAGACTGCAAGTATTGAAACAGCATTAAGAACATGCATGGAAATGTGAGGACATAGCCAGGAGGACGAAGAGATCGCGGCGTAGCGGTGTCGCGGTGTAGCGGTGTAGAATAGATGCTTTCGTGAGTAAAAATAGCTCTGTCGATAAGCACATCCAACCTTGATATAAAAAGAAAGAGACATTAATCATCATTGATTAGCTGGAGCAGCACTGCCCTGCAGGTCAGTGTGGTTCCACACTCCATACTAATCAGCCGACACACTAACTACACCACCTTCCATGCACAACCCATGACCTGTGGTATTTCATTCAGCTTGCCATATTCCCCATGGTAGGCAAACAGGCCAGTGTAAAATGACCTGTATCAATTTGGCTTCTAAGCATTGGTTAATGTATAATTGAACGAAGAATTGAGTGCACAGGGTAAGGTTAAGGTTGTTTTATGTACATTATTTGTAAGCTGCTCCTCTGAGATTCGTCAGCATGCAGCTTACATTGCTGCATGCAAAAGATCAGTTGGGTCTTTGTGAGAAGACATTTCGTGACCGACTCGTATGACGATTCACTGTCATTTGGTCCCCAAACTGAACTGATTGACGCACATTCATTTGAAAAGACAAAAGGGCTACATGCTACGTTTTTGACCCATTAACACGCACAATAAGAAGATGTGTCTTTTAGTATCGGTCCTAAAGGGATCCGACACATTCAGTGCACAGCAGGCAGAGCAGCGCACCACATACACTGTGAGACTTTGATGTCAATTTACAGCGACATTCTAGCAGTGATCTAGTGTATTCAGGTTTTACAGTACAATGCTGTGAAAAACGGCGCATTGTGGGAGTCTCAATGATCACCTCTACTGGCGAAACTGCTGCCAGTACTTTTACAGTGTAGCTACTAGGTAGAGAACGATTTAGTCCTCCCTATCAGCACCACTGAGCAGGAGCCTAGCAGTCTGTCAGGCTCCCAGAGAAACCGCCATTAATTACCATTCATGCCCAACACACTGTAATCAGCTTCAGTTTCAGTTTATCGTTCAACTACAAGACATTTCAATTTGGCGCATTGCTGAGATATATCCACGGCTTTCAAAGCTCTTTGTTTGGCCCGCGCTGAACTGAAGTTCTGCCCCCCAAAGCTATCAATCACAACAAAGAAGGCTGTTCAGGAATCCTAATGAGCCTGGAACAAAAATGTTTCCTCATCTGCAAGAGCCCTCGTGTCTCCTGCTCATTACCGGATTAAATGGCGATTCAAGGTTGACTTGAAAAGAAAACCCAGCACCCCTGACCGTTTCTGTTCACTGAGCGAGTTTCTGATTTGGCTGATTCCTCTCCTTCCATCTTCTCTCGCTTCCTCTGACAAGGACAAGTGGAGCGTGTGCAGGCAGACACCCCTCTCCCCAGGTGACTCCCTCAGCTCCTCCTAGATGCTCCCAGGCCATCAAAGGTGATAGCATCTCTCCAGCACTCCCTGGCTCTGCCCCCTGGGTCTCGCCCCCCTTTGGTGGTGTCACGTACCTCCAAAGGGAGGCCTACCAGACGCCTGACGCCCCCAGCAGTGGGCTCCTCTCCCCACGGAGGAAGCCCTCCTCCTCTCCTGGATCCCTGAGCTCCTCTCAAAGAGTCAACCCATCCTTGGAGCGAAACGTGTCCTGGAGTCCTCCTCCCTAGTGGGGCCTGACATCACGTATGGCCCCCATATATTATATAATGCATACTGTTTGTCCTGTTTGTCCTTACTTTAGCATTTGCTGTACTCTGGCATCTCTTTTTGTTTATACTTTTATTGTATTGAATTAATATCCTGTGTCTTCCACTGCTGCTGTGCTGGAACAAATGCAACGCATGTCCGAGTGACGCTGTACCTTAGCATTAGCATGTCCGAGTGACGCTGTACCTTAGCATTAGCATGTCTGAGTGACGCTGTACCTTAGCATTAGCATGTCTGAGTGACTGTACCTTAGCATTAGCATGTCTGAGTGACGCTGTACTGTACCTTAGCATTAGCATGTCTGAGTGATGCTGTACCTTAGCATTAGCATGTCTGAGTGATGCTGTACCTTAGCATTAGCATGTCTGAGTGACTGTACCTTAGCATTAGCATGTCTGAGTGATGCTGTACCTTAGCATTAGCATGTCTGAGTGACGCTGTACCTTAGCATTAGCATGTCTGAGTGACGCTGTACCTTAGCATTAGCATGTCTGAGTGACGCTGTACTGTACCTTAGCATTAGCATGTCTGAGTGACGCTGTACCTTAGCATTAGCATGTCTGAGTGACGCTGTACTGTACCTTAGCATTAGCATGTGACGCTGTACTGTACTGTGTACTGTGACGCTGTACCTTAGCGGTGGCGTGGTTGAGCATCTCCTGCCAGGTGGGGTCCAGGGTGTTCCTGTCGGCCAGGAGCCCCTGCTCCGCCACGTACACCATCTCCCTGGACGCCGTGTGCATGGACACGGCCCTCTCGTAGCGCAGGGCCGCCTTCTGGGTCTCCTGCTGGGCCTGGGACGGGGTTAAAGGTCACGTCACGTTCATGACCAAAGGCCGAGGGAAAGGTTCCTACTTACTCATCGTTAGGGCTACCTCACGGAAAGAGCAGGACAAATATAACGTTTAGAGGCTGAAGAGCGGACAGATTCGTCCTTTTTACGCTTCAAACAACCCAAGGGAGGAAAAGGGGTTCTCAAAGAATTCGTTATCTATGAATTATGGGAGTTTAAAAAAGTAATAAACATGTAATTGAAGAGGAGAAAAGAGAACGTAAAATAACAGTTATCAAAATAAAAGCTGGTTTGTGTAAATAAATAACATCCCGACATTTTTGTACGTCGGCCCTGGACATACAACTCTAATATCTTCTGTTATGCTGAAGTTCACAGGGAAGCGATGTCTGGATTCCATTCGGGAGGAGATAACACAAAATGGTGTCTTTTGGATGTACAGCAGAGGACAGGTTGGACGGATGGGCCGGCGGCCACAGAGGACAGGGAAACCAATATTGAAGGTAAGATCGATGACTGCTTGACGAGCATGGATCTTTATGACAGGGAGATATGTTGTGGCTCACTCCATAGTTGTCAGAAGGAAGGTGGTAGCTGTTTAGTAGGCAGTATAATATACAGCAGTGAGGAGGGATTTTGTGTTTTATATTCTGCAGACTAGCAACACAAACATTGGCAATAACACGATTATTTGCTTGGATCTAGATTTTTACACCTTTGAAAATGATGGCACTGCCAATTTCAAATTAACTATCCATTATCCCCCTTATTACGTTCAATTAGACCACTATCTCTTATCCTCCTTTTTTTCATTCGCTCAATTACTGCCTAGAATTATCCTGTGCAATGTTGATTATATAATTCTTCAAGGAGCACATTTTAGGCAATCAGTTCTGATCGATTAGAGGCAGATCACTCAGCTTGGGCTTTGGCTCTCTAACGATATGGAGGCTATATTGACGTAATCTATATGCTTGTCAACCACATGAGGCCCCTAGTTTATTGGGAAAACGTATCAAAATTATATATTTTCCGGTCAGAATAACCTTATGAAAGTAATGCATAAGTAGAATGTTCAGTTCAAGTACAATTGTTTCATATTTTAAATCAATTTCATATACAACAAAGGCTTGAATGAATATTGAAGGCCTAGCAAATACAACAGTTCAAATGAAAGCAAATACATTTTGCCAGGTAGTACGTTTTGTAGAATTTTGGTGTATTTTAGTGTCTCTCTTTCGTCACATTTCTTAAGTCTATGAACAGGCCAGTGCCTCTCCTACTGATACCAGGTGTTATTTCCAACATTCCTCCATTTGTTATGTCCCGACAAGGACGAACCAACCTGGTCGTCTGGGGCATAGCCAGGGCCGTATCCCTTATCAAGGGGGGAGACTGCTTCTGTTCTTTTGTTATTTACATGTTCTTATTATAATACTCGCCCAAAACCTTCGGTTCGGCGAGAAGAGGGATCGACGAGCCAAGGAGCACGTCAGGAGACTGCTCCTCACCACCTACGCTATAGATTATTCAACCTGAGTCTGTATCTTGCTGTATTAGATCCTGGAATAAACCATCCATTCGACCCTCTGATCCAACCTTCAAGAATTACTACTACTATTGGGAAAATACACAACGCAGAGACTATACGAACAGTTTAGAAATAAGCTGAAATCTAACATTTGGTGCCGTGACACCGTCTTGAAGAGAGAGGAGTGAGAGGACATTGCCCTGTCGTCGAGAAGACTGCGCGCCCTGCCTTGCAAAGACGTCTGATTAACGCCTGCCCTGCTGAGGGACCCGCATCTTCAACCCCGGCTGAAGCAGCGCATCTTCATGCGCCACGTGGGAATCAACGGTGACTGAATCTCATTCCACACTCTCGACCAAGAGAAAAGAACAAGAAAGTAATCTAAAATAATATACACACACATAACCATTATAGTTTTTACTATTAGGCTGCACTACATATGCTGAGTAATGAAGTTGTGTCATTAAGAGCTTGACAAATTGTGTAACTATATTAGTGATAAAGAGCGCTCAATGATCACTGAATATACGAATGTGAAAGAGTAAGGACCAAGTTCCTTTAGGTCGTGGAGAGACGACGTGTGTCTGGGTCAGACTCCCAGGATAAGGACCAAGTTCCTTTTGGTCGGGCCAAGTCCCCGAAAATTGCATGCAGGGTTACTCAAGTGGTTTGTTCACCTTTCTAGTTGGTCAATGCGCCAAATTGATGTGTCCTGGATAGAACTTAGACGTTTGTTTTGTCCAGGGGTTTTGTTTTACGATTTGCTAGGCAAGGAGTTAAACCGTATTTGTGTTGAATTCACTGGTGAGATTACATGAATCGCTAGAGGGTAGTTTTTGTGGTTTGTTTTTGTGTTTTTGTGTTCACTAGAGGTTTGTTTTTTGTGTTTTGGTGTCCGCTTGGTGTTTTGTTTTTTTGACGTTTTATTGTGAACAACCTCTTCTACTGAATGAATTCTCCTGATGATGTCAGAATCGCCAGGGTCAATGATGCCCAGGGTGCACACCCTGAAGTATTTGCCACAGGCAGTTCCGAGCTCAATGTTGTTTCCACTGTAGTGGTGGACGCCAGTCTTGGCCAGCATAGCGTAGTACTCTACTACCTCAGACTTCCTGAGAGCAGGGCAGTTGTTGGCCAGGATGACCAGCTTGGCTTTTCCCTAGCGGATCATCTTCTGGGACTGCTTGTAGCCCAGCACGTACTTTCGACTTTTCATAACCAGCTGGAGTCGGGAGTTGATGGACTCCATCGACTTTTTCGTCTTCTTTGCGGCCACGATGTTTGCAGTTTAGTCCGATCCGGCCAACAGTGTGTTATTGGCAATATGGCCTTGGTGTGAAAGGTGTGAATAAGCTGAAATCTAACAGTTTAATATTTAACAGGAAGGGCAGAGCTAAACAATTATCTGGCCACCTTATTCACCAGTCCTGGTCGATCATCTCTTGAGACATCTTCAATGTTTTGACCTTGTCTACCAGATGACATTTAGACACTGAAGCCTGCTGAATATGTATGCCAGCCAGTTTCACCAAAACCTGCTGCATCACTAGCCTCTGGTATTCAACCTGAATATCTCTTGGTCTGGGCTGAACCGCAATTGATTTCCATTGAATCACAGCATTGATTGTTTCAAAATCTTCCAACCATTAAATTACATGAGAGCTTTTTGATCAATCTAATTAGAATAGAGCAAAAACAAGTTTACCTCTGATAAAAGCCTTCTGTGCTCATTTCTGTTGTATTTTTACGAGTGTTTTTCAGTCCAGTTTTGATTGCTCCTTCGATTTCCACACCTCCTCAGCGCCACCATTGTTTTGAAAGTGTGCACTCCGCAGCCCTCGTGTGTCCAGTGTTGACTGAACCTCCCTCCCTGAGCGCAGAATGGTGCTTTCAATTCAACATTTTGGAAAAAAGGATTTAAACGGGCTCAAGGCCAGACTGCACTCTAGAGAGAACTAGAATGTGAACTATTGAGCTCAGGATGGTCTCAAAAGGCTCCTGGATCACCACTTTGAGAGAATGTGTTAACAACTGTTTTAACAGAGACGAGACTCGCCCCCCCCTACGCTCTTCATAGAAGCCCCCCGGACCTTCACACACTGGTAGCTGTACTAACTGCCTCCAGACGGAGGCCTCGTAGGGCTCCTCGTAACTCTGTCTCCCTCTTCCCAAACTGGTTCATTAGTGCAAGGAGAACCGCAAGGTTCATAAGATTCATCCCTAAGGAACACCAGTGTTAAAGCTGGGGTAGGCACTTTGAAGAAACCAGCCAGAGTAAGCTACATTTTTTAAAGGAAAAAAAACTCCCCTCCCTTCAGGCATCCCTCCACAGCCCCGCTCCTAAAACACAGGACTTGCTCGCTAGCTTTAGGACCGGGTCTGCCTAGCCTTGTGGAAGACCCCGGTCATACGCAGTCAGTGCACGGGTAGAGTGTGTGCAAGTAGCCATGTAAGTAGGGAGACAGACCGGTAGGCCATCCAATCATTTCATTCAGGCTTATAACATGGCTGTAATAAGCCTGAATGACGGGCTTATTAGGGTCCTGTGACAGCCGCAGATACCGGATTTTATTTGTATTTTTGTCCGAGCATTTGATGCATCGATTGCTTTCGGGATGTAAAGAGAATTACAACAAATATTTTTAAAGATTGTTCTAAAATAAATTGCCTTCGCTAGCTTTAAGACGATGTTACGATTCCTTGGGCAGTGCCAGGGATTGAAATTAAAAACTTCAGTAAGCTTCCATTGATTAATGGAGATGAATACAATAAAGATGCTTATAAAAACATGAATTATAATTCCACTTGAATGGCCCTTAATGACAGTAAGTTGTGTAAGTTTGTTATAATAAGTGTTAAGTTGCTCAATATTCCGACAGCCACCACCGATGTAGTGTTGGGTCAGTAAAACGGGTTTCCCATTCCCTCTGCTCTGCTGTTAACAGAAAATAAATGATTCTGGTATCCTGTTCCCACTTTATCCAATCAGGGAAGAGAACTTCAGAAGGAGGCAGTCCTCTCTGGACGTTGACGGGCAGCGAGCAGGCTTTAGGGGAATCGCTAAACAGGCACGGCAGCCGATTCCAGCACGCTGATTCAGCTCAAATTCAAACACTATGTGATAAAAAAAAAGGTGGTTGGGTCTGAGAGTTCTAGGATGGAGGCGTGTCATCGCCATGGTTCCAACCAACACAAACATTGTAAAATAATGTTTTATAGCTATTACAGCCATTGTGCATGAGCGTTATAGTGAGCAATGTTGTGTATGAAATGAATCACACAACGTGATGTTATACGCAGTGAGTGTCTGAGAAGAATTAACCTCTCTCGAACGTGGACATAAAAATCAATCAATGGCAAGACGGAGCTACACACACACACACACACCGTGGCATTACACTATAATTGTCTGTGAAGCATAACCTGCTCTCGGGCCCTGACATCAACATCAACCACTGCCCAGAAAGAGCTCCACTCACACACCTGGCTGCTTCTGCTCCTTTGCCGTGACGTTGAAAAGTTTACTTAAAGGCCGTCTCAAAAGGAACCAGTTTGGAGCGGAGTGGAACATTCACAAATTGTTTATGGAGACTAAAAGAAGTGTATTATTTCTATATATATAGTTTTTCACTATAGAATTTAGTGAAAAACTGGAGTAGAATCCGATGTCTTTGCCAGTTACAATGATAAAATGACATACTATGTTGATGATCATAGGGCAAATTACAACATTTAAAACAAAGAACTGTTGATTTTGGGTTCACTGCCCCTTTAAAGGAATCCCCTCATGTTGCTGACTAACACTGTTGTATCTCACTTGTGTGAGGTCAACTAACTTTTAAAATAAGCCCATCACCCAGCAGAGTTTCTAGTTAATTTGTTACTTAGCCTTATATAATAGCACAGGCCGGGGTCGAGACACTTCCAATGGCATGCATTTGTCTGGAAAGGAATGCTGTACCAATCAGTGACACACGGCTCCTGCAAACAGGACAGAAGAGTCTTGCTGTGAACAGCCTTTCCCAGTATCTCTGATGGTACTTTTCCCTTTCATGGTACGGTATGGCACGCAAGCAACAAGTTCAAAACAGAGTCCCCCTGTGTCACTGTCCCCCCCGCACAACACAGTGGAGGAGTCTGGGCTTTACCACAGGATTAGGTTTGACATTAAGAAAAGATATTACGTAGAAATTGTGAGAATATAAATATTGGATACAGAATTAAAGACGGACTGAATGAGGATTGCTAAAAATAGAAAGACAGTTTTAGTTTTAGGACTATGGTGTAAAAATAAACTTTTTACACACAAAATGAAACACTGGACTATTATGTTAGCTTTTACAGACATGTACGCTTTAATATTGATGTCTGTCAGTCTGTGTTGTCCTTTGCAATGTTGTGATATTTAAGATGGTTTGTGTTTCTGAACCAATAACATATCTCAAAGGTTGACGATTGAAACTTTAAGCTATAATCAATATGGGCATAGCATGGGCTGGTTGTGGAACGCACTGAGATGTTGGATTGGGTTGAGACCGGGGAGCTGAGCAGTAATGAGCAGCAAACTTGCTGAAATGTTGCATTTCAACACATGACACATTGACATGAATGCGCAGATACACACCTCTTTGGCCAGTCTGCGGGCTTCATAGTAGGGCCTGGCCTTTTCAATACATGTGCCCAGCTTCGCATTTTGAGCATTTAGTTTTCTGGCAGAATCTGTGAGTATTTTCCTGTAGCTAGACCTGGCGTCCTGCAATGGAAATAAAAAGTTTTTTTAGAAGTAATCAAAAGCACACCAAATAAAACACATTGATTGTATACATAATGAATGAGATTACAATTACAGAGACAGTTGTGTTTCAGTCAGAGAGTGTGTTTGTTGATGGTCAGTGACAAAGAGCCTACTCACATCCAGCTGCAGCTCCAGCCTGTTGATCTCATCACTGGCCTGATTGAGGTGCTCCAGCTCTCCCTTTAAAGACACAATTCAATTATTTCTCAATTATAAATCATGTGGTCGGACCGGTAGTTGGATAGCACTTAACAGTTATATATAATATTAGACATGCATTATATAATTTGAGGTGTCTGCAGGTCTAAAATACAACACCAGAAGTCTAAATCAAGCCCATATTTAGTTATAACTGCATACAAAAAATATTGTCTTTTAGCTTATAGGTAACCAC
>NW_028178590.1:0-36825 GCF_964030765.1 Micromesistius poutassou | reverse complement strand
TCTCTCTTCTCTCTCTCTCTCTCTCTCTCTCTCTCTCTCTCTCTCTCTCCCCCCTCCCTCCCTCTCGTTGTCCCCGGTCATTAGTGGGGTCAGGACATTGTAGTGTCTGCTGTGTCTCAGAGGTTCCGGGTTCGATTCCAAACACGCCCTGAAGGCTTCTGTGAGCCCAACCCTCTCCCTGTGATTGGACGACACTGTGGCTCAGAGTGAGCGTCCGTTAACCTGCTGACCACTGATTGGTCAACGAGCAACAGGTGTGCAGCCTCCCCCAGCCCCCAGGTTGGTTTTCAAGTCTCGTGAGAACCCTTCCTCTCTCTCTCTCTCTCTCTCTCTCTCTCCTCTCTCTCTCTCTCTCTCTCTCCCCCTCCCCCTCTCTCTCTCCCTCCGTCCTTTAAGAAGCGGCCTGTGAAGCCCTTCAGATCTGTGGTCGAGGGCGTTCTAAACTGATTGACCTGATGGGGATGTGGTGTTTCAAGGCTGCTCGGACGGCCGTGGAGCTTCCCCCACAGAGCCGTCCCGCCAAATACAGACGTGTTGCCCTGGCTGAGAACATATTGTCAAATACATTCTAGAATTATTAATTCTATATAATAATAATTTTAATTCTGATGACATGGAAGAAAACACAAGACTAGGCACAGGCACACAGGCACACACAGACCACAGATAAGAAGACTCAGGGTGTCGCGTCCTGTAGCTGGAGACGCAGCGGTGCAAAGGAGGAAATGAAGATTGGAAGAAAAAAAAGTTGGTTCATTACTATATAAGACTTATAATAAATAAAAGAGTCCTCAACAGCTTGATTACTTATTATCCTTCGTTCCAATAACTATTTGAGTCTTATTATAAAGGGTAATGGTGATAGTTTGATGATATTCTCTTGCAAAACCAAAGAGCTTGTTGAATAGATCTAGTTCAGATGATCTGGTTCTGTGAGCCATACAGCAGAGCCATACAGCCAAACACAGACATGTTGCCCTGGCTTGTGAATATTTTACTTTAAATAAAATGAGTACGGACTGAACTGAGAATAATGTTGGTCTGCAAGACCAAGTCCATCACAGCTTGCACGACACACACACACACGCACACCACGTACACACACACACACACACACACACACACACACACACACACACACACACACACACACACACACACACACACACACACACACACACGCCTGTGATTGGTCACAGGTGTGCAGCCCCCCCCAGCCCCAGAGTCTAATCAGTGTGACTGGGGCCAGGTGAGGCTGCTTCAACCATCCACCACACACACACACACTCCACTATGTCTTTTAACGTGATGGGAAATCCACCATAATGTTCGCTATGTTTTTGAGTGTTTGAATAAACAGCAGCACAGAGTGCTGACAAAAAGGGGTTTTATTTGACCTAAATAAATACAAAAACAGGTCGTGGAGAACCAATAAAAGAACGTTAAAGTATTATAAACATGAATGATCGAGGATCAACATAAAAGTGGTTTGCGTGGACGTTAATTCCCCATGAGCAGAAGAGATAGGCTTCACAGAAATGATACGCATTAGAGTTAACATCAGCTACTGGAAAAACCCACGGTGCTTTTGGACCTCACACACACGCAAATGCAAATGCAAACGCACACACAAACATTTTGCAACACTGATGGTATCAGATTGCAAGCTGACGATTGGTCAGAATTCAAACCTGTGACGTGGTTTCTCCAGCTGAAATAGCGGAGCTGAATCCTTGAGAGCAGAAGCAGTGAGAGCTGTCAGAGAGGAACCATGGACACCATCGCTGAACCGGACCCTGGACCCTCTGAGGAACCTGAGGACACGTCTTTGAACCGGAGACAGACCAGGAAGAGAAGATTTGGTAGGTGTCCTTTTTAGAGGATTCAAAATAACTAATCCAGTAAACAATGTTTTCATCTGCATGCATTTTAGATTCACGTTTAGCAAACGTTTTAATTCAGAGTGACCGACCTGATGAACCAGCGACCGTAGAGACAGATTTATTCTCCTAAATAACGACATGTGTGTGTTCTAGACAAAACCCTTTTTTTTTGTTACCTTACTTGACTTGTGACTACGCCCGTGAGTTACGGACTACTGATAGGCATCTCAAGTAGTTGTGTGTTTCATGATATGTTTGTTATATACGTGGAACAGAGTGCAGAGTAACTTTACAGCCGAACACAAGTTTAGTTTTTTCATTACCACAATGGTGGCCACGCAGTGTGAATATATGTATGAACATACTCTGTGTGTCCGTGTGTGTGCGCTTGAGTGCATCAGTGAGTCTGTGTGTCAAAAGAGGACATCAGATAAGCGTTGAAGAAAAACATTTCGCAACACGTAATGGAGAATTAAAACACGTGATGTGTTTTTTTTCCAGCTGACAGAGAAAAGATGGAGGCTAGGTTCAGAAGCAGTGAAGGCCATCAGAGAGTAACCATGGTCACCATGTCTGAACCGGACCCTGGACCCTCTGAGGAACCTGAGGACACGTCTTTGGACCGGAGGGAGACCAGGAAGAGAAGATTTGGTAGGTGCCCCTTTTTAGAGAATTTAAAAGAAATAATCCAGTCCGAAAAAATGATCCAAAATAAAATATGTTTTACTCCACATACATTTAAGATTGATGTTTCGAACACTTTTTTAGCCAATGTGACCGTGTGTGTGTGTGTGTGTGTGTGTGTGTGTGTGTGTGTGTGTGTGTGTGTGTGTGTGTGTGTGTGTGTGTGTGTGTGTGTGTGTGTGTGTGTGTGTGTGTGTGTGTGTGTGTGTGTGTGTGTGTGTGTGTGTGTGTCCTACTCCTGAACAGTTCTATGGTTGCACATCGCTGTCGTTGTGAGCATCGGACTGCTGAGTATTCTCCTCATCTCCCTGCGCTTCAGTGAGTCTGAATCATATCATCCTGAATATAATTACAATACAGTTATGATCATATTAATGATTGTAGTAATAGCAATGATAATGATAATTATTGTTTTTGTTAGAATTAGTGTTAATAATATGAATGATCTTACTACTATGTAGCAGCAGGCCTGTCGGACAAGTTGCTCTGCACAGTTGGTCAACGCGCATGTGCCAAGCAGCCTGCAGCTCACACACACACACACACACACAGCACACGCAAACGCACACATACAACGCACACACACACACACACACACACGTGCAAACGCACACATGCACCGCACACATGCACACACACACACACACACACACACACACACACACACACACACACACGAACACACACGTTTCAAGACAAAGGCAGTGCAGGACACCGCATACACACACACACCACACACACATGCACACACGCACGCACACACATGCACGGGCATACACACACTGCACACACGCGGACGCAGACGTTGAAAGACAACGGCAAGATGGAGACCACAGCCCCGCCGTCGACACACTCTCCCAGCTCAGACCTCATGTCTATTGTAGACTACACCTTTTTTGCAAAACTTTATTTATTTTTAAATAAAGTGTTGATGACGCTTCGGTCAGCATTTGCGTGTCATCGAGTGGCCCCCTAAATGATAATCAGCCTTTTGTTCCCCGAATGGTCAAAAAATATTTAAATGTTGGCACTGCTTTTAAGAGTCATTTGTGGTGAACGCTAAAAGATAGGTCCTTTCATAACCCTAAAAGTACACATCACACAATAAACTTCAATACATGAGTTCACAGCTGCACAGGTGTATAGAAAATGATTATTGACAACAGTTAGCTGAACATTATGTGGTCCCGTCCTTCCACTCCCTGTTTTCTCACCCTGTTTAAACACCGAAATCAACTACATTTGTCCCAGTGTTTGTTATATGGGAAATCAAGCAATAAAATACACTCTCTTTCTCCGGTAACACAGGCCACGCCTTTCTCCTTCGTCGTCTCTAACTCATGCTCCAATCTTTCATCAATCGATGCTTCGGATGTTGTGAATGCAACGGAGTATATGATGCATCGTTGCAGCAACATTTAAGATGATCGCGATGAGTTCTGCCCGTTCTGCCTCCGTGCCGTCCCGCCTCTTGCGAACTTAGACCCTACGTCATATCCCGCCCCTTGCAAGCCCACCCCCTTGATTCTACTGATGTCTGAAGGACATTGATGTCCGCATATAAAGCATCAAGTGTGAATCACCCTCAGGGTCGAATCTCCTGATATACAAATGCGGCGACAATGGGGTGGACTTCAAATGATTATGCTTGCTTCATAGCGTAAGGAGAAAATGATTATGCTTGCTTCATTATGTAACAGGTGAACCAATATGTTATACGTTGTAACATTATCGGTAAAATGTTATTATATTATGCGCTCAGAAATGTGTTCCATTATCGACCAGGGATTCCACGTTATAGCTCTGGGTTTAAGTCCACCTAGAGGTTGAGCGCAACGCGGACTAGTTAGAATAATAACAGTTATAATCATATTAATGATTGTAATAATAGCAATGATAATGATCATTATTGTTTTTGTTAGAATTTGTGTTGATAATATGAATGATTGTAACAATAGCAACGATAATGATATTGATAATTATAGTTATTGTTATTTTAATTGGTATTAATATTAATAATATGTCATGTTCTCTTTCAGGGGGGATGGACTTTGTGTTTGGTTGGCTGTGGGTCCTGTGACGTTTAGAGACGATGTCGTTCTGTTTTAGAGCTCATTCCTTCTGTACTCCTCTGTCCTGTCCTAGACACACCGTCACCTTGGAAGGAGGGGAGAGAGCGCTTACTGGATGAACTCGGTGAGGGTTTTATCCAAGTTATTACATCAATCGCATTATTAACATTTTTTTTCTTCTGTGATTTATGTTTGAACATCCCCTCTTCCTTATAACTTCACATTTTATATTGTCAGGCTAACAGAGCATAGACCGTGTTAAACTACCACCAAATAAATGTGTTCTACTAAAGACATTTTTCTATTGTCGTCTATTAGGGTCATGCTTCTATTGATGTCTATTAAGGTTGTGCTTCTATTGTGGTCTGTTAAGGTCAGGTCTCAGGGTTGTGTGTCAGTAATGAAGACGGTAAGATAAGCAGTTCTGTGTTTGTTAAGGATTTTCTTTTACATTCAACAGATGAATTGGCGCTTCAGGGCTGGATGTTTTACGACCAGAGTTTCTACCTTATGTCTACCACTAAGAAGAGCTGGAAGGCCAGTAGAGAAGACTGTCTGCGGAGAAATGCAGACCTGGTGGTTATCAACAGCAGAGAAGAACAGGTGTGTGTGTGTGTGTGTGTGGGGAGAGACATTGTGTGAGTGTGTGTGAGAGAGAGAGACATTGTGTGAGTGTGTGTGAGAGAGAGAGACATTGTGTGAGTGTGTGTGAGAGAGAGACATTGTGTGAGTGTGTGTGAGAGAGAGAGAGATTGCATGTGTGTGTGTGTTCAGCTGTGTTGTCATGACAACAGATGCTATTACCTTTGGAAACAGGGGTTTCTCAGCAGAATGTTCGAGCGTTCCTGGATTGGACTGAGCAGTAGAGACACAAAGGGGACCTTCAAGTGGGTGGATGGTACCCCCATGACCTCAAGGTAAGGCTGATGACTCTGTTCAGCAGCATCTCTTCTCTGAGAGTGACAGAGTGACCTCACCTCAACACTGGGCTCCACTGTCTCCTCCTCGTGGTTCTCAGTTTGAGACGCGCTAAACCAGGCGATGACAGCGGAGCAGAAGTCTGTGTCGTAGCAGGGGAGGACGGCTGGTCCAGACAACCGTGTGACAGACTGCACCACTGGATCTGTGAGAAGGCCGTGGACCTGGATCATCTGGAGGCTGAGCTGGACAAAGAGGGTCCGTAGACTTTGTTTGTGTTCATGAGTGGAGAACGGTTCCTCCTTTCTGTTCTCTGTGCCGTAGACACAGTAAATATACTCTTCATGACTGGAAAGGTGGTTGGTTGTGTTTAGGTCTACTAAGGCCATGTTTCTATTGTGGTCTACTAAGACCATGTTTCTATTGTGGTCTACTAATGTCATGTTTCTATTGTGGTCTACTAATGTCATGTTTCTATTGTGGTCTACTAATGTCATGTTTCTATTGTGGTCTACTAATGTCATGTTTCTATTGTGGTCTACTAAGGTCATGTTTCTATTGTGGTCTACTAAGTCCATGTTTCTATTGTGGTCTATTAAGGCCATGTTTCTACTGTGGGCTACTAAAGTCAGGTTTATATTGTGGTCTACTAAGACCATGTTTCTATTGTGGTCTACTAGGGCCATGTTTCTACTGTGGGCTACTAAAGTCAGGTTTCTATTGTGGTCTACTGTGGACCTGTATTAGGAGAGAGTGAAGGGAGTGTCTGATGGTGCATCTCTAGATAGGTGTTGTAAACGTTCACTCCTCTCCTCCTGGTTTCTTCAGGTTCAGTGATGCCCACGGAGGAGGAGGAGGCCCCCAGCATCACAAAGTTCCACTCCACTACCCAGGTGTTGCCCGTGGGCCAAACGGCCCGCTACACCTGCGATGCCGGCGGCACGCCGGAGCCCACCGTCGAGTGGCTCCACAACGGCAGGCCCCTGGAGAGGAACGGCACAGACGACCAATCGGAGGCCTGGGTGGAGAGGGGGTTCCTCTTCGTCAGAGGGGTGAGGTATGGCGTGAACACGGTCTGCTGTGTGGCGAGCAACAGCGCTGGCACGGCCAATCACACCGCTGAGCTGCTTGTCTTTGGTAAGATCTGGATCCAAGGAGAGACGTTTGTTGTTGATGTATTCATAACGTTGTTGTTGATATATTCATAACATTGTTGTTGAGGTGTGTGTATATATATATTCATAAATGTGTGTGTGTATATATATATATATATATATATATATGTGTGTGTGTCTATATGTTTATATGTGTACTTTTTTTATAGTCACTTGTGTCATCCCCTGCTTTACCCAAAATGTAGCGAACCCAAAACCGTGATATGAACCGAACCGTGAATTCTGTGAACCGTTCCCTAGTTTTAGTGGATGTCATGACGTGAAAGAGGTGTTTTTAAGTCCATTGATTGAAGTTTCTACTGGAAGCAGACAACCAGCCATGTATGTTGTCCAATTGAACCTAGCCTCAAACCACAGACTCGTCTTCAACCATAGAACTGACATACATGTACATACATATGCATATGTACACATACGTATACATATGTACACGTAAAAATACATAAACATACAAATAAATACTCATACATAGATTCATTCATATGTAAAAATACATACTTACACATACCAAACATAACTATACATACTCAAAGACAAACGTATACATACGTGAATATGTAACGATACGTACATATGTAAAGATACTCATACATATGTACACATAAATACCTGTAGTAGTAGTATGAGTATAGTGTTTGAGAGAGAATAGTATTGTGTGTGAGACAGAATTATAGTAGTGTGTGTGAGAGAGAATAGTAGTGTGTGTCAGAGAGTATAGTAGTGTGTGTGAGAGAGTATAGTAGTGTGTGTCAGAGAGTATAGTAGTGTGTGAGAAGAATAGTAGTGTGTATGTGTGAGAGAGTATAGTAGTGTGTGTGAGAGAGTATAGTAGTGTGTGTCAGAGAGTATAGTAGTGTGTGTGAGAGAGTATAGTAGTGTGTGTCAGAGAGTATAGTAGTGTGTGTGAGAGTACAGAAGTGTGTGAGAGAGTTTGACTGAACCGAAGTGAGTTTGATTCCTCAATTCCTGATTTGCTGATGGAAGCAACGGTATAGCTTCTGCCGCTCAAAATACTGCGCTGTCATTTCACTCTGGAATTTCCAGCGATCCTGTTATGCTGCGTTCACACCAAAAAATGATTTGGTTGCTTGTTTGCGTGGTCGCCTGAGTTTGAGAGTGGCTTTCTCTTGTGACCGCCCTGTTTCTGTTCTGCCAATTCATTCTCAACCATGGCCAGTCTTTACTTGTTGTGGAAGTACCAGAGACGTCAGAGAAACCGACACGGTCCTTTAGGATTCTGCAGGATTTGCAGTATTTTGAGCGCCAGAAGGTATACTGCTTCTTCTGTCAGCCAATCAGGAACTGAGGAATCAAACTCACTCCCGTTTCAGTTAAACTCTCTCACACACTTCTGTACTCGCTAACTGCAGCGCTAATGCTAACATCAACTCTAACTGCAGCGCTAACGCTAACGTCAATGCTAACGCTAAAGTCATTGCTAACACTAATTTCAAAGCTAACATAAGTGCTAACTTCAATGCTAACCTCAGCGCTAACACTAATGTCAGTGCTAACGGCAACGGTAATGTCAATGCTAACGCTAACATCAATGCTAACTTCAGCGCTAATGCTAACGTCAACGCTAACTGCAGCGCTAACACTAACGTCAATGCTAACTTCAGCGCTAACGCTAACTGCAGAGCTAACGTCAATGCTAACTTCAGCGCTAACGCAACGTCAACGCTAACTGCAGCGCTAACGTCAATGCTAACTTCAGCACTAGCTCTAATGCTAACGTAAACGCTAACTGCAGCGCTAATGCTAACGTCAATGCTAACTTCAGAGCTAACGCTAACGTCAACTCTAACTGCAGAGCTTGTGTGTTGTCTTAAGTGGTTGAAGAGGATGAAGCATGAATCAGCGTTTTTTGAATTTTCCAATGAGAATGAATGGGGGGATTTGGGGCGAATAACCTGGAATATCTCGGGAATTATGAATAATATCATGTCTTGTTCTCCCGTCAGATGCCTGTGAACTCACACTGGACCAAAACACAGCCCACAGACGACTCTCTCTGTCTGAGGACAACAGAAAGGTGACGCGGGTTGGAGAGGACCAGTCGTATCCGGATCACCCAGAGAGATTTGACCACTGGCCCCAGGTGTTGTGTAGAGAGGCTCTGACTGGCCGCTGTTACTGGGAGGTAGAGTGGAAAGGACGTGTTGAGATAGGAGTGACATACAGAGGAATCACAAGGAGAGGAGAGGGTGATAACAGCGAGCTTGGATGGAACAACAAGTCCTGGAGTCTTTATTGTGATGATGGTGGTTACTCTGCCGTGTACAACGGTAGAGAGACAGCCATACGTCTCCCCCCCGCTGGCTCTACCAGAGTAGGAGTGTATCTGGACCGGCCTGCTGGCACTCTGTCCTTCTACAGAGTGTCCCGAGGTGTAGGAGGGTCCTCAGACACACTGACACACATCCACACCTTCAGGTCCACCTTCACCCAGGAGGACCTCCTCCCTGGGTTTTGGGTAGGGGGGGGGGGATACTCAGTGTCTCTGTGTCGGTTGTAGAAAGAAAAACCCGGCGGGCGGGCGCACACACACACACACACGCACACATGTAGACACACACACACACACACACACACACACACACACACACACACACACACACACACACACACACACACACACACACACACACACACACACACACACACACACACACACAGTGCTTCTGCAAGGCCTGAGAGGGCTGATTGCTCAGTGTCTCTGTGGCAGTTATAGTCTCTCTCTCTTTCTCTCTCGTCTCTCCCCCTTGTCTCTGTCTCCCCCCTCTCCCCCCCTCGTCCTCGTCTCCCTCTCCCCCCCTCCCCCCCCCCCCCGTCTCCCTCTCCCCCTCCTTTTTATGGGGCTTCCTAAAAGTTGATGATGGTAAACCATGAAAGGAAGAGACTTTTAAGATCTTCCATAGGGTTACCTGAGCAGGTTTTATTAAGATTTCATTTTTAATTTGAAATGTATATTAAATACCTATTGATGGTAAATCATGTTTTTTTTATGCAACAATATTTGCAATTTTCAGACATAAACAGTTTTGTTCTTAAGGACTATGATATCATTATTTTTGTCCTAACAAGGAACCTGATTTAAAGCAGATTTTATATTTCATTCATAATAACCAGGAGGTCTGTGTTGTAAATGACTTTAAACTGAGTATTGATTCCTGGTGTTCTGTTGGGAACCAAACGGCAGCAGAACATGTTCAGTTATTAAAGATACGTGCACACCTGTTTATGATTAGTAAAGTCTGCAGCTTCTATTGTTTCAGTCCTTGTGTTTATTGTGTACATGTAAGGGACTATTTTTCTGTTGCATTTGTTAATGAAGCATAATTTTAATAAACAACTCAGTGGATCAACTGAATGTTCTCATGTGTTCAGCCCATCATCATTCTCCTTTTATTAGTAAATAATGTTACATAAGTGCCTTAAGAATAATAATTTGTTAATCAGAAATTATAAATAAAACAACAAATGTTGTTCTGATATTATTCTGGGACCTCCTCCCTGGGTTTTGGTTAGGGGGGGTGCCTCAGTGTCTCTGTGTCCGTTGTAGAAAGAAACCACAGACAGACGGCCGGACACACACTCTCTGTCTCTCCCTCCTCCCGTCTCCCTCTCTCTCTCCTCCCCTTCTCCTCCCATCTCCCCCTCGCCCCCGTCTCCCTGTGATTGGACGACACTGTGGATCAGAGTGAGCGTCCGTTAACCTGCTGACCACTGATTGGTCAACGAGCAACAGGTGTGCAGCCTCCCCCAGCCCCAGGTTGGTTTTCAAGTCTCATGAGAACCCTTCCTCTCTCTCTCTCTCTCCTCTCCCCCCTCCCTCCCCCTCTCCCTCCCTTTCTCTCCATCTCCCTCCCTCACCTTTACCTTTTGACCTTTGACCTTCCAGGGGTCAGCCTATCAGAGCGGCGCAGCGTGCTGATCCCCGACACCAGGGGCTTCTGGGAGAAAGTGTGTGGCTGGGTCGTACCAAGTGACCAAGGAGGAGGGGTGGACATCTCTTCACCCCTCGCTGCCTCTGGTCTGTAGACACACACACACACACACACACACACACACACACACACACACACACACACACACACACACACACAGACAGAGTACAGGCAGGGTTCGTAGACAGGCAGGCAGGTACAGACAGACAGGTACAGGCAGACAGGTACAGACAGGTACAGACAGACAGGTACAGGCAGACAGGTACAGACAGGTACAGACAGACAGGTACAGGCAGACAGGTACAGACAGACAGGTACAGACAGACAGGTACAGACAGACAGGTACAGGCAGGCAGGTACAGGCAGACAGGTACTGGCAGACAGGTACAGACAGACAGGTACAGACAGGTACAGACAGACAGGTACAGGCAGACAGGTACAGACAGGTACAGGCAGACAGGTACAGACAGACAGGTACAGACAGACAGGTACAGACAGACAGACAGGTACAGACAGGTACAGGCAGACAGGTACAGGCAGACAGGTACAGGCAGACGATCCAAAGACGACAGGCCAAAGCCTTTGTCAACAACAGGCGGGTCCAGAAGCGGTGAAAAGGTTCATCTTCTAACCGTCTTCAGTAAGAGCTTCCAGCTGGTGGCGCTCGCGCGGCGGTCAGGTGACGCACAACGCCGTGACCAGGTCCACTGAAAAGGCCGGCTTTAAATCCTCAAACCAACGACGCCCCGAACGACAAACAAGGTGAACAGAGAAAAACGGCGAGAAAAAAGAACAAAAGGCAGGAAGCAGCCCAAAAAAGGAGATGGGCGTGGCCTGGTGTGTGGTTCACCATCAATCTTTTTAAAATCACGCACAGCCTTCCTAATCTATTCATCTCATTACTTATTGACCCAGCTTCTTTGTATTGATACGGTGGTCTTTACTCTGTATTCCACCAACGGTATTTTGATAGTACTTATCGTTTACTTTTGATCCATATCTCTACGCCTGGAGCACTTGTTGTCACTGTCATGTCATTGTCTTCTTGTCAATGTGGTCAATGTTGTCTGTGTGTAATGTGTGTCTGCGGCCCACTCTTTCTACCCTGCAACCAAATCTACCCTTGGGTACAAATAAAGTGACCTTCCCTTCCCTTCCCTCAGCCGGCGTCAGTGCGTCCGTCCTCACAGCCCCGGGCCTTAAGAAGGCTTCTAGCCGCTGAGGTAGAAGCCGGAGGCTGTTGGCTCAGCGGTCAGAGCCTTCCACTCCCACGCCGTAGTGTGGTCGTTGGAGAGGTGGCAGGTTGGAGACCCCAGAGCGGTGGAGCTGCTCTCTGCTACAACGCCCCCCCCCCCCCCCCCGCTGCCCTGGGCTCTGCGTCCCCGGGGGGCCAGCAGGGGTCTCTGCAGGGCCTCCGTCCTGGAGCCAGCGGCCACCTTCTGCTGCGTCCTGATCCACGGCACAGAGCTGGGAGCGAGCCCAGGGAGGAGCCGCGCTGAGGCAACACGCGGCGCACGCACAGTACATACACACACACACACACACACACACACACACACACACACACACACACACACAGTACACACACACAGTACATACACACACACACACACACACACACACACACACACACACAGTACACACACACAGTACACACACACAGTACATACACACACACACACACACACACACAGTACACACACACAGTACATACACACAGTACATACACACACACACACACACACACACAGTACATACACACAGTACATACACACACACACACGCACAGTACATACACACACACACAGTACATACACACACACACACACACACACACACAGTACATACACACACACACACACACACACACACACAGTACATACACACACACACACGCACAGTACATACACACACACACACACACAGTACATACACACACACACACACACACAGTACATACACACACACACACACACACACACACACAGTACATACACACACACACACACACACACACACACACACACACACAGTACATACACACACACACACACAGTACACACACACACACACACAGAGTACACACATACACACACACACAGTACATACACACATACAC
Source organism: Micromesistius poutassou (assembly GCF_964030765.1). Classification (NCBI taxonomy): domain Eukaryota; kingdom Metazoa; phylum Chordata; class Actinopteri; order Gadiformes; family Gadidae; genus Micromesistius; species Micromesistius poutassou. The sequence goes on along the minus strand of NW_028178590.1, from coordinate 24,024 downwards.
ACACACACACACACACACACACACAGTACATACACACACACACACACACACACACACAGTACATACACACACACACACACAGTACATACACACACACACACACAGTACATACACACACACACACAGTACACACACACACACACACACACACACACACAGTACACACACACACACACACACAGTACATACACACACACACACACACACACACACACAGTACATACACACAGAGTTGTTATAGTCAAAACATGCATAGTGCATAGACATGCATAGTCAAAAAAAAAAAAGGTTAAAACAAAATGATTCTTTTTAAACATGAGTCGTTGTACATTTGTAGGCTTTAAAATTAAAAACTGTCTCTGACATAGCTTACAAAATGTGTGTGTGCGTGGGTGTGTGTGTGTGTGTGCGTGTGTGTGTGTGTGTGTGTGTGCGTGGCTGCCTGTAAAGGGTGCAGCAGGATCAGGAAGGAAGAAAAGAATCCAACCCAACCAGTGACTCACACGGTGAATATGCTGCTGGGTATCGACCTCAATTACAACAACAAGTAAGAATTCAGTTGACCTCATTCACTATTTAAATGATGATGTTTTCACTGTAACGTATCACGGCAACAGTCTTTAGACTTACTCTTTAATGGCAGCCTTTTGTGGGAATACTGTGTTTCTAAAAAACGCCTCGGTCACTCTAATTATGTGTGTGTGTGTCTGTGTGTTTGTGTGCGTGTGTGTGTTTGTGTGTGTACTGTATGTGTGTGGGATCTCTGTCTGTCTGTCTGTCTGTCTGTCTGTCTGTCTGTCTGTCTGTCTGTCTGTCTGTCTGTGTGTGTGTGTGTGTGTGTGTGTGTGTGAGTGAACTCTGTGTGTGTGTGTGTGTGTGTGTGTGTGTCTGTCTGTGTGTGTCTGTGTGTGTGTACCTTGGCCCTCTTCTGAATACCTGGGCGTAACGAGATGAGCCCAACCCAAGTTCCTCTTCTTCATTCCTGAGTGGAGTCATGGAGCAGCAGCCAATAGGAGGCCAGTCTGAGAGGAGTGTCAACTGGTTGGTTTGGTTCACATCATTTCCTTATAAAGAGTCGGACGGTTTGGTGTGGCTCACTTCACTACAGCGGGGAGAAGACTCAGGTACTGTACTCCGCTCTGATCCCTGATTTAACATGAATATGCATAACTTATTCATCATATCGATAGGAAGAGTACTATTTGTCTGTAGTCACCTACGGTTAAAAGTGTTACTAGATGTTACGTACACGTTTGAACTGTAGCACACTTAAAACCTCTCGCTGTGCCTCTGTCTTTGTGTCTGAGCTTCTAGACATCATAGCTCTCTTCATATTTGAACAAAGTCTTCATCACTGGGTAGATCCCAACAGACCTCATGTGTGACAAAGAGTGTGTTAGTGTGGGACAATGAGGGACACGTTACCAACGCGGAGAGGTAGTCTACAAAGGTGTCTTTCTACCTTTAGAAATAGACGTTCTTACATGTTGCTTCACGTTGAAATCAAGTAACTCTCTGAGAACCGCCTTGCTCTGGCTTTACCCAGTTCTAAGGTGTTTCACGGTCTTTGTTGTGAGTGCATTTCATTTTCTTTGTGGTGGTTTCCAACACATTCCTCCTGAATCTGCGTAGCGTGAGGCTTTGTGGTGACTGGATGTTCTGTGTTGGGCGGAGCGCAGCAGGCAGCACAGACGGTGACAGGTTCCCCTGCACTCCACCCTCATGTGTGCGCAGTTTGATTGACATGAGACACACCCCTGACAGCCCCGCCTTCTTCACAGCCTTTGGCTTCAGTCCAGACTTCAGAAAGCCGTCTGTCCTGCAGTGGTTTGGCTTTTTAAAACTACAGCCAATCAGAATGCAGGACGTCCTCTCAACATGTGGGAGGCGGGACAAGGGTTAGAAAGGAGCAGGACACCTGACACCTGTAGAGTACTGTCACGGAACAGCAGCCAATAGGAGGCTAGTCTGAGAGGAATGTCAACTGGGAGGAGAACTGGTCCAACTGGTTGGTTCACAGCATCATTTCCTCATAATGAGTCTGACAGTTTGGTGTGGCTCACTTCATTCCATGATTCATCGTAAATATTCATCGCTAATAAATAATTTAGCAGATTCTTTATCCAAAGAGACTGACAGTGAATTCAGCTACAGGTCATTAAGGAGCAGGTAGGGGTTAGACAGTACAGAGACAGGTCATTAAGGAGCAGGTAGGGGTTAGTCAGTACAGAGACAGGTCATTAAGGAGCAGGTAGGGGTTAGACAGTACAGAGACAGGTCATTAAGGAGCAGGTAGGGGTTAGTCAGTACAGAGACAGGTCATTAAGGAGCAGGTAGGGGTTAGACATTACAGAAACAGGTCATTAATTGAAGTTTTACATTTCGACAGTCACATCAAATCAGTTTCAAAATCTGCATATTATCACCTTAAAAACGATGCAAGACTTAGAGGGCTCATGTCCACCGAAGACTTACAAAAACGTGTACATGCCTTTATCACTAGTAAGCTATATTACTGCAATGGTCTCCTTACAGGTCTCCCAAAAATAACACTAAGGCAACTACAGCTTGTTCAGAATGCTGCTGCTAGAGTTCTAACAAAGACCAAACTATTTGAACATATTAGACCAATTCTTAAATCGTTACATTGGCTCCCTGTATGTCAGAGAATTTATTTTAAAACACTCCACTACATAAGCCTTCTAGACCACTAAGATCTTCTGAGACCAATCTGTTAATTATCCCTAGTCAACACGAAACATGGGGAAGCAGGATTTAGTTACTATGCAACAAATAGCTGGAATAAACTCCCTGAGGATTTAAGACTTGCCCCAACTCTGACAGCTTTTAAAACAAGACTGAAGACTTTTATGTTTGCTTTAGCTTTCTGCTAAATCTTAAATCTACAATGCTTTTTAAACTTTGCCTTTATTTTCTATTGTGAGAGATACATGATCTGATACCAGAGAGACTGGGTTAGAGTCCTAGAATCTGGGTTGGAGTCCTAGAGAAAGGACCAAGTTCCTTTAGGTCGGGTTAGAGTCCCAACGTGGGTAAGGACCAAGTTCCTTTAGGTCGGGTTGGAGTCCCGACGTGGGTAAGGACCAAGTTCCTTTAGGTCAGGTTAGAGTCCCGACGTGGGTAAGGACCAAGTTCCTTTAGGTCTGGTCAGAGTCCCGACGTGGGTAAGGACCAAGTTCCTTTAGGTCGGGTTGGAGTCCCGACGTGGGTAAGGACCAAGTTCCTTTAGGTCGGGTCGGAGTCCCAACGTGGGTAAGGACCAAGTTCCTTTAGGTCGGGTTGGAGTCCCAACGTGGGTAAGGACCAAGTTCCTTTAGGTCGGGTCAGAGTCCCAACGTGGGTAAGGACCAAGTTCCTTTAGGTCAGAGTCCCGACGTGGGTAAGGACCAAGTTCCTTTAGGTCAGAGTCCCAACGTGGGTAAGGACCAAGTTCCTTTAGGTCGGGTTAAAGTCCTGACGTGGGTAAGGACCAAGTTCCTTTAGGTCGGGTTAGAGTCCCAACGTGGGTAAGGACCAAGTTCCTTTAGGTCGGGTCGGAGTCCCGACGTGGGTAAGGACCAAGTTCCTTTAGGTCGGGTCGGAGTCCCGACCTAAACTGTGGGTATCACAGACTGTTGATCTTAAATACATTGCACTTTCTAAAATTATTTTTCTTTTTACTTTGCCTTTACTTTCTATTTATCTATCTATTTTACTTTTGTTTTTTGTTTTTTACTAATCTATTATTTGCTTTTATTGTATGACAATGTTTATATGTGAAGCACTTTGAGTCTGCCTTGTGTATGAAAAGTGCTATATAAATAAAGTTGCCTTGCCGTGCCTTGCATACGTCTGACCTCTGAAAGTTGTGTTGTGACACTCTGCTGTTTACACTGGGCAGGAGTCAGAGACTTCTCACCCTAGGCAAACGTGGTTTTTGGACACATACTTATACCATATTTTAGACAATAATTGATAGAAATGTTCTTTGACCCGTAATCCTCAGTGAAGCTGTCCTGTCTGCAGGATTTCATGTTGTACCACCTGTTGGATGAAGATTTCGGCTTGAAACATCAATATATATGTAACAAATAAAACACTCACGTTGAACAAGTTCAAACTGTTATTTTACTAATGTTATACATGTTTTCTAGGAATGGCCTCTGCTACATCGTGGTCTGAGGAGGACTTTTCATGTTCCATCTGTCTGGATGTGTTCAACAGCCCAGTAACCACACAATGTGGACACAACTTCTGCAGAACCTGTATTACAACGTTCTGGGATGACCAAGTCCGGTACAAATGTCCTGTTTGCAACAAATTGTTCCGCACAAGACCTGGTTTACAGGTTAATACCCTCTTATCAGGGATGGTTGATCAGTTTAGAAGTTCTGTACGAGTCAAAGAGCAGCCTTGTGTTGAACCAGGAGACGTTCCCTGTGACGTCTGTACTGGGACCCAGCTGAAGGCCGTGAAGTCCTGCCTGACGTGTTTCATGTCTTACTGCCAAACCCACCTGGAGCCTCATCAGAGAGTCGCACACCGCAAGAGACATCAGCTGGTCGAGCCTATGGACCGTCTGGAGGACAGGATGTGTAATAAACACGACCGACTTCTGGAGCTCTTCTGCCAGACTGAACAGGTGATTGTGTGTCAGTTCTGCACAGAGATGGACCACAAGTCCCATCCTGTTGTACCTCTAAAGGAGGAATATAAAGTGAAGACGGCCCAGCTGGGGAAGATAGAGGCTGAAGTTCAGCAGATGATCCAGGAGAGACAACGAAAGATTAAGGACATCAGATACACAGTGGGACGTAGCAAAGCAGACGCAGACAAAGAGATAGCCGATGGTCTGCAGGTCTTCACTGCTCTGAAGCGCTCTGTTGAAAAGTGCCTGAATGATCACAACCAAACGGTTAAAGAGAAACTGAAATCCACAGAGAAAGAAGCTGAAGGCCTCATCAAAGAGCTGGAGCAGGAAATAAAAGATCTGACCAATAGAAGATCAGAGGTGAAGCAGCTCTCACACACTGAAGACCACCTCCACTTCCTCCAGACCTTCAGATCCCCGAAGGATCCTCCACCCACCAGGGACTGGACCACGGTGGAGGTCCGTCCTCCGTCATACGTTGGGACCTTGAGGAGAGCCCTGGATCAGCTGGAGGAGACACTGAACATGGAGACGATAAGGCTCAAGTGTAAGTGTCTTGTTTGGTTTGATTTAGGGCTGTCAAATGTACATTCAATGTAACAATATTCTTAAAATATAAAGATTTATTTTACATTAGAACAAAATTAAATATGTAAAATGTTTTTCCCTGAAGACAATGTTGTGAGTGCTGCAGTGTAAAGTGAGGTTGAAAACATGTTTGATGAAGCGACATAGCTTAAAAGGACACTGTGTAGGAATTACTCCCATCTTGTGGTAAAATTATATAGTGCATTCAAACGAATAGTGCTCCCTTTTTGAAATGGACGTTGCAACCTGGTTGCAACTACGGTAGGTGGTATGTGCCAAGAATCTATGACAACATGTCATCCAATACTACCTCATCAAGTTTTCTTTCAGGTGATGATGAGGTACGCTATTTCAAACAAACTTCAAACTCCATTGAGTCATTAGTGTGAGCATGTATGAATAATTACTCCTCGAGCAAGATAGTGAATTATGTTGCCATGTTTATAGTTTTTTTTTATTGGTAACATTACTATGTGGTTGTCTAACCTATAGCATCAGTTAACAACTTGACACACAACAAACACACTTTTCATTATTTATTTTTTTTGTGCTTATATAACGCATGAACTATGTGTAATAATTTAGAGAAGAGAAGACAGAGAGGCAGTGGATCGGTGGGAGGTAGTAGGCAAGAGATGCAACCCTTATTCAATCAAACAGAGCCTATGCTAGATCCTATAGGGCGGCATTAGCTCAGGGGGTAGAGCGGGTTGGCTGGTAACCGCAAGGTTGCTGGTTGGATCCCCGGCTCCTCCTCCTCGCTGAGTGTCGAGGTGTCCCTGAGCGAGACGCCTCACCCTAACTGCTCCTGACCAGTTGCCTGTCGCCTTGCGTGGCTGACGCCGCCGTCGGTGTGTGAATGTGTGTATGAATGGGTGAATGTCAGGCAATATTGTAAAGCGCTTTGGGTGGCCACTGGTTACAAGAAATGCGCTGTATAAATGCAGTTCATTTACCATTAACCATGCTGCTATCCACCAATGAGGCTGTTAACTATACATGTTCTACTGTTATGCTGCCTATGTAATGAATTACACAACCAAGCAATGAGAAAGGCTTGTAATTTAGACTTTAGACACATTGACTTAGCTGTTGATAAGGAAGCAGGCAACTTCAGAGTCCTTTTGAAAAATCGTAATCCTTCATTAGCTCTTTAAACCTGAGAAGAGCTAATACATTTCTTAAAATGCTACAGTGTCCCTTTAAGAGAAAAAAAGCAATTGATCGTGATTAATCACAGCAAATTGTGCGATCAATTGACAGCACTAAGATATACGTGTGTGTGTGTGTGTGTGTGTGTGTGTGTGTGTGTACACACCTACCAGTTCTCTGGTCCAACAGTAAAGGGCTGATTATGGTCCCACGTTCACGCAACGCAACGACCACGCAGACGCTTCGACGCAGTCGTGAACCTTTATGGTTCTGCGTCGGGTTTTAGTGAGCGGACCAATCACAGCCCTCGCTGCTGCGTCGCCTCGACGGAAGGTGACATTCTTTGGGAGGCGCACGTCAGGCCCTTGTGGTGGACGCAAGGAGGGTCCGCAAGGACGTAACTGTGTGTTCACACCAAACGCAACGGCGCGACACGATTCCATACAAAGTCAACGTAGAGACGCGAATTGGCGAAATTTGTCACGGCAAAAACCTGCGGCAAGATTTGATTGATGGCGTGACATTTTGCCCTGTCACGGGCGAGCGCGTTCTCGAGGATTTGCAGCACGAAAAATTTTGCTGAAGTTGAAATATTTCAACTTTGCCGCGGTATTCGTGTCAGACAGCCAATCAGCGTTCACTCCCTGGGTGAAGTAACGTGGGTGAAGTAACGTAAAACAGCCAATCAGCTTTCAACCAGCCGGGCCAACCGTTCCCTGCACTCGGCAGTGAACCGCAGCTTGGAGGAGAAAGTGATTGTTGCCGTTTGCGACTCCTGGAGCTCTATATATAATATGATATTATATAATATAATATATAAATATCTATATAATATATACAATATATATAATATCAAGGCACAAAGCTGTGTGCGCCTCCCCACACACACACACACACAACCCTAACCCATAAACGACGGACATTCCGACGTCTCGCCCTCTTCCACAACAGGTAAAGACATGCAATGGTGGTTATCTTGGCCATGGTTGACGAGAATGAATTGGCATAAAGCACGTTGGCGGGCAAAAGATGTTGCGCGACAAAATTCGCTGCGCGACAAAATTCGCCTGACATAACTGCATAGCGACAGCTTATGATTTGTCGCGCGACAAAACCAATCACAGCCCACACAACAATATACACACAACTTTTTATATGTAGGGTACAGATGCGCGTGCCTAACTGCCTATGTAGTTGGAGAGTAGGCTATTATAACGAATAATAATAATAACGAATGAGCGAGAAATTACACAGATTAGAATAGAAAAACACACACACACACAAACACACACACACACACGATTGGATGGATCCGACCGGGGTTTTCGTTGCCGTTGCGATGGGTTTCCTCTATCAGCGACGTATACAATATAAACAAATTATATAAAACAAAACCCCAGCCTCTTTAATTTGAAAATAGTATGTCAATATTTTGAATGAATAGGCCTACATTTTTGTTATATATGTAAAATGTTCCTATATATAGCCTATTATTATAGCTTACATACTAATATTTTAAAACATGGGAATGCGAAATGCATCCTGGGATATTTAACGGTCCCAAGTCCACACGAGTCACCTCCGATACATCCTCGGTGGAACGGCCTCATCGAGAACGCATCGAGAACACACACGGGTTTTACCACAGTACGACAGTCCACTGATTGCTCAACGAGCAACAGCTGAGTCAGAAGGCTAGAGCGAGACCAACTGAAAACGAATCCGGAATGAAACTAAAACTGTGATTCTGAAAAAAGTATGAATGATATCGAAATTCTGTTTAAATATTATTGAAGATACAAATGTGTAGATTAGTTTAATTGTTTGAACGATGGTAAACGGTAATGATGGTCATTTTGACCAAGTTATGATGTCTTAAGTGGTTGAAGAGGATGAAGCATGAATCAGCATTTTTTGAATTTCCCAATGAAAACGAATGGGGGATTTTGGGCGAATAACCTGGAATATCTCGGGAATTATGAATAATATCATGTCTTGTTCTCCCGTCAGATGCCTGTGAACTCACACTGGACCCAAACACAGCCAACGGATACCTCTCTCTGTCTGAGGACAACAGAAAGGTGACGTGGGTCAGAGAGGACCAGTCGTATCCGGATCACCCAGAGAGATTTGACTCCTGGTCCCAGGTGTTGTGTAGAGAGGCTCTGACTGGCCGCTGTTACTGGGAGGTAGAGTGGGAAGGATATGTTATTATAGGAGTGACATACAGAGGAATCACAAGGAGAGGAGAGGGTAGTGACAGAGTGCTTGGATATAACAACAAGTCCTGGAGTCTTGATTGTCATGATGGTGGTTACTATGCCCGGTACAACGGTAGACAGACAGCCATACGTCTCCGCCCCGCTGGCTCTACCAGAGTAGGAGTGTATCTGGACCGGCCTGCTGGCACTCTGTCCTTCTACAGAGTGTCCCGAGGTGTAGGAGGGTCCTCAGACACACTGACACACATCCACACCTTCAGGTCCACCTTCACCCAGGAGGACCTCCTCCCTGGGTTTTTGGTATGGGAGGAGGGTGACTCAGCGTCTCTGTGTCGGTTGTAGAAAAAGAAAAGAGCGGCGGGGCGGGCACACACACACACACACACACACACACATGGTTTATGGTAGGGTCGCCGTGGGCGGCGCCGGGGGTTCACTCAGTGTCTCTGTGTCGGTTGTAGGAAGAAAAAAAGGGCGGAGGGGCGGGCGGGCAGATACACACACACACACACACATACAAATACACACACACACACACGGGGGCTGAGAGGACTGATGACTCAGAGTCTCTGTGGCAGTTATAGTCTCTCTCTCTCTCTCTCTCTTTTACTCTCTCTGTCTCTCTCTCTTTTTCTCCCTCTCTATCCCTCTTGCTCTCTTTCTCTCTAGTCTCCCTCTCCCCCCCGCCCCCCCTGTCTCCCTCTCCCCCTCACCCCCGTCTCCCCCTCGTCTACCTCCCCCTCCTCCCCCCTTGTCTCCCCCTCCTTCCCCCTCGTCTACCCCCCCCTCCCCTCCTCCTCCCCCCCCGTCTCCCTCCCCTCCTCCTCCCCCCCCGTCTCCCTCTCCTCCTCCCCCCCATCTCCCCCTCCTTTTTATGGGGCTTCCTAAAAGTTGATGCTGGTAAACCATGAAAGGAAGAGACTTTTAAGATCTTCCATAGGGTTACCTGAGCAGGTTTTATTAAGATTGAATTTTTAATTTGAAATGTATATTAAATACCTATTGATGGTAAATCACATGTTTTTTTTATGCTACAATATTTGTCCATTTTCAGACGTTAACATATTTTATTCTCCAGGGCTCTGATCATCACTTTTGTCCTAATCCTAACAAGGATGATTTAGATGAGATTAGATTCATTAGGATCCCGATTAGCAACACACCAGAGAGAGAGCTAGTCTTCCTGGGTCCCAAACATCAAATATAGACAACAGACAATCACTTGTTTGACCTTATGTCAAACTCAAATAGAAATAGACTAATAAAAAAGTTTAAAAAAGATATGAAGGCTACAAAAAGAAATGACAACATTAAAAATGTATATACATTATGGACCACATGATTTTTTTGCAGACTTTTTAAAGTTGTATTTGCTATTTTTGCTAGAACGTATGTTTTTTTGGTAGTTCATTCCATAATGAAATAGTTGTGTAAATGATGGTATTTTTCAGTAGATTGGACCTCGGTCTGGGTAAAGCTAGCTGTCCTTTACTTGCTCCTCTAGTGCTATGACCGTGTCTGTCAGACACACTGACTAGACCTTCAGCAAAGAAGGCGGGTCTTTTGCAGTTTAAGACTGACCTTAGGAACAACAAGAGGTTAAGAGAGATTGTTTGTTTTACTGTGAGCCATGAAAGGCTAGTATGCATTACTTCAGTGTTAGTGTGAATAGAGCAGCTCGGTGCCAAAGGAACCTGATTTAAAGCAGATTTTATATTTCATTCATAATAACCAGGAGGTCTGTGTTGTAAATGACTTTAAACTGAGTATTGATTCCTGGTGTTCTGTTGGGAACCAAACGGCAGCAGAACATGTTCAGTTATTAAAGATACGTGCACACCTGTTTATGATTAGTAAAGTCTGCAGCTTCTATTGTTTCAGTCCTTGTGTTTATTGTGTACATGTAAGGGACTATTTTTCTGTTGCATTTGTTAATGAAGCATAATTTTAATAAACAACTCAGTGGATCCAACTGAATGTTCTCGTGTGTTCAGCCCATCATCATTCTCCTTTTATTACTAAATAATGTTACATAAGTGCCTTAAGAATAATAATTTGTTAATCAGAAATTATAAATAAAACAGCAAATGTTGTTCTGATATTATTCTGGACCCCCTCCCTGGGTTTTGGTTGGGGGGGGGGGGGGGGGGGGGCGGTGCCTCAGTGTCTCTGTGTCCGTTGTAGAAAGAAACCACAGACAGACGGCTGGACACACGCACACACATGGGATTGGGATCACTGGTCGCAGTGATCCCAATCCCAGTGTGTGCAGTGTATAGTGCAGTGTATCACGCGTTGCTATGGTGCATCAGGTGCATGCTGGGAGGTGTAGTTCTTAGTCTCTCAGGTGCATGCTGGGAGGTGTAGTTCTTCCTGTCTCTCAGGTGCATGATGTGAGGTGTAGTTCTAACTGTCTCTCAGGTGCATGCTGGGAGGTGTAGTTCTTAGTGTCTCTCAGGTGCATGCTGGGAGGTGTAGTTCTTAGTGTCTCTCAGGTGCATGCTGGGAGGTGTAGTTCTTAGTGTCTCTCAGGTGCATGCTGGGAGGCGTAGTTCTTCCTGTCTCTCAGGTGCATGCTGGGAGGTGTAGTTCTTACTGTCTCTCAGGTGCATGCTGGGAGGTGTAGTTCTTAGTGTCTCTCAGGTGCATGCTGGGAGGTGTAGTTCTTCCTGTCTCTCAGGTGCATGCTGGGAGGTGTAGTTCTTAGTGTCTCTCAGGTGCATGCTGGGAGGTGTAGTTCTTAGTGTCTCTCAGGTGCATGCTGGGAGGTGGCAGTGAGTTGAAATAGGGGTGCTGTAGCCCCCCCAGGGCGGAGACCCGGTCGCAGGGGGGGGGGGGGGGGGGGGGCGTCCTGCAACGACCATGCAGGACGAGGTAATAACGACCCCCACAACCAAACCAGGAGAGGATAATGTTACAACCAAGGCAAATAAAATATTAACCGTAGACTCTGATATACCTACGACTACGAATCAGTCAATCCTTTCTGAAGTAATGAACAAAGGGGGGTGGAGCCAGGTGACCAAGTGTACCTGAGGGTGTTCCGGAGAAAGTGGAACCAGCCCAGGAGAGAAGGACCATACAAAGTCACCAACGCAACGCCAACAGCCATCCAGGTGGAAGGGAGTTCCACCTGGTACCACCTCAACCACTGCACAAAGGCTGCACAGCCCAGGACGAGGGAAGAGCGTGGGGAGGGGTTGGACGCAGCCGCACCCAACATTGACCAACCACCCCAGGACCAGACCCAGCCCAGCCAGGATGATGATGATGCTGAAGCTGGCGAAACTGCTCCTGATCCTCTACAGCCTGTGGCAAATCCCACCGGCCCAAGGACGGGTCCAGAGGAGGGGTGAAACCACACCAACAGAGCAGACCGGGAACAGCCAGGAATCAGACGGTAACAACAGAGAAAGCATCAAAGTGTTGCAGGAAAGGCCAGCCCCGAGGTATTCAGGAATAGTGAGCAGTGCAAGGAAGAAGAGGTCAGAGAAAGAAGCCTTATGTGTTAAGTTACCCTCGCAATCAGAACTTGACGATGTGCTTGTTATCCTAACTGTTTTGGCAGGTGGAGAACGGCTATGTGCAGTAATTGTGCAACCAAACAGAACATTAGCCTGGGGACAAGATCTATGCAATATAGGTCTTTTAAAGACGCATGAACACTGGTGTTTTACGGTCAAACCTACAAATCAATGGAGGCATCCCATAGATAACTATGGAAGAAAATTTACCTTACATTACTATGTTAACATACACTTTTTATTGGGCCTATATGCTATATAAATATAACAATGGTGGAGGGAAGCTTAAAGAAGACATGTCACCACTCCTCTCTAACAGTGGCCTGGAGTGGAGCCAGATTGACTTAATTATAGTGGCGAGGATGAGATAGAGATCAAGAATCGGTTGAACTGAAGTTAGCCTAGGGGCAAACGACCAACTGGACACAACTGACCAACTCCTCAACTAACTCAGACATGTATGTACAGGAGATCCAGATAAGACAAACATTCTTGATGGACAGAAAGGGATACATAAGGAGCAGCCCGTGACCAGCTCTCCAGTTTTTTCTCCAGCTTTGTCAAACCAACTCGGCTTTGCTCTTACTTGTTCGCGAGTAAAAATGAAGTCTTTTGTCATTCTTGCTCCGGTCTCCTCGAACTCTCTTATTTAAGCTATAGTGTTAAATGCGGTTTATCTACCACAATCCCTCCCATAAAGGAGGACGACACCAGCTTAGGAGACGCTGACAAAGGTAGGAGGGAAAGAGCGGCCCGGAGCCAGAGATACAAACGGAGCGGAGAGGACCACCCAGGGGAGCAGCCCGTAAACACAAGGCTAGGAACCAGGGAGCAGGAGGGGGTGAAGCTCTCTCCCCAATGATCGGGCTGGTGAAGAACGCAGACTGGATGAACTGCGTTTATTATAACCAACAGAGGTTCATTAATTACACGGACGACGCTTTATCTGCGCTAGGTGAGCAGCTGCGCGCCACAAGACAAATGACTTTGGCAAAACAGGCAAGCCCTGTGATTGGTTACTGGCGGAACAAGGAGGAGTCTGTGCTCTTATAGGAGAAATGTGCTGCACCTTATTAAATAATTAATTATATTATTATTTAATAAGTATAATAATATATAATAATATAATAATTATATAATAATATTTATTTTATTATAATTATATTAATAAAGTTACAAATTAAAAACGTTCCCACACACGCTTTGATTCACAGCCAGTCAACGCCTGCCCTCTGGTGGACAAAACGAGAACTGCACGCAGCATATATTTTGTGGTCAGGAACGAGTTGAACTTCGCTTAATCTCTAAAAATAAAAATATATAACTACACATTACAGGCCACAATACAAGACGAACACCGCTGTTTTTAAAGTTTTGATTTTTTTCATACAATAAGTTATAAATTAAAAAATATTCCCACACACGCCAATATTCAGTCGGTCAACGCCTGCCCTCTGGTGGACAAAACGAGAACTGCGCGCAGTATATATTTTCTGTGGCCAGGAAGGCGAATTCATACGAGTTGAACTTCGGTTAAGCTCTAAAAAACATGAAACTGTATTAAAACACGTCGTGTGTAGAAAACGGGAGTAGAGCAACGTTAGACTCGTCTGCAAATTAAAACATAAGCTCCAACTCAATACTTGCGTTTAAAGTTGCTGGTCGGACTGTAGACAATGACACGCCCACGGAGGAGGAAGTCTAGATCCGGATATCCGGTATCGGCTCCACCGGTGGGCGGGATATATCGTCCCCATGGTTACCGTAGCTCCTTATCACGCCACAGGTTACCCAGATCGGTGTTCAAAGAAACGCAATTCATGTAATAAAATAAACCTAACAGCGTCACGCCTGTTGTTAAGATTGTGATTATATTTTAGATTTAATCTATCTATTTTAGATCTGTTTTTAGATAACTATCGTCCAGTTTCACTATTAAACAACGATTATAAATGACTAACCTACATTTACACTGACACATTAAAAGGATTCAAAGGAGCAACAGGTCTGTACGTAACAATATGAGGCTAGTGACCTTCTGGAGCACAGCCGTCCGCTAGAGGACAAAGGGGTCGTTTTATCCCCTGACTCCTACAAGGCGTTTGATACGTCACAACATCAGCTCCTGTTTAAAGTCGTGCATATGTACGGATCTGGACCTCGATTCTGTAACATAACAGAATCATTTTACAACGGCAGCACTAGTTCAGCAGCACCCCCCCCCCCCCTCGCTTCACCGTCAATAGAGGGCTTCAACAAGGACGCAACGTCTCCCCGTTCCTCTTTGTTTAGGCAGAAGAAATGTTGAAGAAATCTTTATTATTTTTGTAATTCAATGCGTGTGTGTGTGTGTGTGTGTGTGTGTGTACATGTGATACTTTGAAACATCAGAATTTGTTCTTTATTATTTGTAATTCAATGCGTGTGTGTGTGTGTGTGTGTAATGTAAAATGGGAACAGACTGAATAATATATGTTTTATATGAACACTGTCTAATAAAGGTGTAATGTAAAATGGGAACAGACTGAATAATATATGTTTTATATGAACACTGTCTAATAAAGGTGTAATGTAAAACGGGAACAGACTGAATAATATATGTTTTATATGAACACTGTCTAATAAAGGTGTAATGTAAAATGGGAACAGACTGAATAATATATGTTTTATATGAACACTGTCTAATAAAGGTGTAATGTAAAACGGGAACAGACTGAATAATATATGTTTTATATGAACACTGTCTAATAAAGGTGTAATGTAAAATGGGAACAGACTGAATAATATATGTTTTATATGAACACTGTCTAATAAAGGTGTAATGTAAAATGGGAACAGACTGAATAATATGTGTTTTATATGAACACTGTCTAATAAAGGTGTAATGTAAAACGGGAACAGACTGAATAATATGTGTTTTATATGAACACTGTCTAATAAAGGTGTAATGTAAAATGGGAACAGACTGAACAGCGACATCTAGTGGCGAGGAACGGGACCGCACGCAAAGCGGGATTAAAACGGGGAGTTTAAAACGCACACACGTTCTGTTTGTACGAATAAAACGCATGATCATACCCTATGTTGTAATAATCTGAGGTGTATTGATCAACGGAAGACACAGGTGGAGTTAAAGGTGTTGATTTAATGGCTTGTTTTTCCACCCTGGTAACACAGGGCGTCCGTCCCCCAAAAGAGTCCCCGACTTTAGTTCCGCAGTCGAGCAGCAAAACTGTACCTGTTGTAACTAACAATCAACTAATGTCTGTCTGTCTGTCTAATTATATACTAATTATGAAGAGTATTTACTATAACTTTATAAGACTAATTATAAAGAGTATTTACTATAACTTTATAAGACTAATTATGAAGAGTATTTACTACAACTTTATAAGACTAATTATAAAGAGTAATGAAGCTTTAATAGAAGAGTTCTCAACAGCTTTATTATTTATTATTTGTTCCTATAACTATATCAGCCTCATTATAACAGGAAATTATGTTACGATGTTACGATGCCTAGCAATTATGTTATGTTAATTACACGTTAGTAGAACCACACACACACACACACACACACACACACACACACACACACACACACACACACACACACACACACACACACACACACACACACACACACACACACACACACACACACACACACACACACACACACACACACACACACACACACACACACACACTGAGGAGGAGGAGGAGAGGGGTACATTAGATACACTCTGAGGAGGAGGAGAGGGGTACATTAGATACACTCTGAGGAGGAGGAGGAGAGGGGTACATTAGATCCACTCGGAGGAGGAGGAGGAGGAGAGGGGTACATTAGATCCACTCGGAGGAGGAGGAGGAGGAGAGGGGTACATTAGATCCACTCGGAGGAGGAGGAGAGGGGTACATTAGATCCACTCGGAGGAGGAGGAGGAGGAGAGGGGTACATTAGATCCACTCGGAGGAGGAGGAGAGGGGTACATTAGATCCACTCGGAGGAGGAGGAGGAGGAGAGGGGTACATTAGATCCACTCGGAGGAGGAGGAGGAGGAGAGGGGTACATTAGATCCACTCGGAGGAGGAGGAGGAGGAGAGGGGTACATTAGATCCACTCGGAGGAGGAGGAGGAGGAGAGGGGTACATTAGATCCACTCTGAGGAGGAGGAGGAGGAGGAGGAGGAGAGGGGTACATTAGATACTCTCTGAGGAGGAGGAGGAGGAGAGGGGTACATTAGATCCACTCTGAGGAGGAGGAGAGGGGTACATTAGATACACTCTGAGGAGGAGGAGGAGAGGGGTACATTAGATCCACTCTGAGGAGGAGGAGGAGAGGGGTACATTAGATCCACTCTGAGGAGGAGGAGAGGGGTACATTAGATCCACTCTGAGGAGGAGGAGAGGGGTACATTAGATCCACTCTGAGGAGGAGGAGAGGGGTACATTAGATCCACTCTGAGGAGGAGGAGAGGGGTACATTAGATCCACTCTGAGGAGGAGGAGGAGGAGAGGGGTACATTAGATCCACTCTGAGGAGGAGGAGGAGGAGAGGGGTACATTAGATCCACTCTGAGGAGGAGGAGGAGGAGAGGGGTACATTAGATCCACTTTGAGGAGGAGGAGGAGGAGAGGGGTACATTAGATACACTCGGAGGAGGAGGAGGAGAGGGGTACATTAGATACACTCGGAGGAGGAGGAGGAGGAGAGGGGTACATTAGATACACTCGGAGGAGGAGGAGGAGAGGGGTACATTAGATCCACTCTGAGGAGGAGGAGGAGGAGAGGGGTACATTAGATACACTCGGAGGAGGAGAGGGGTACATTAGATACACTCTGAGGAGGAGGAGGAGGAGGAGAGGGGTACATTAGATACACTCTGAGGAGGAGGAGGAGGAGGAGAGGGGTACATTAGATACACTCTGAGGAGGAGGAGGAGGAGAGGGGTACATTAGATACACTCTGAGGAGGAGGAGGAGGAGGAGAGGGGTACATTAGATACACTCTGAGGAGGAGGAGGAGGAGAGGGGTACATTAGATACACTCTGAGGAGGAGGAGGAGGAGAGGGGTACATTAGATACACTCTGAGGAGGAGGAGGAGGAGGAGAGGGGTACATTAGATACACTCTGAAGAGGAGGAGGAGGAGGAGAGGGGTACATTAGATACACTCTGAAGAGGAGGAGGAGGAGGAGAGGGGTACATTAGATACACTCTGAGGAGGAGGAGGAGGAGAGGGGTACATTAGATACACTCTGAGGAGGAGGAGGAGGAGGAGAGGGGTACATTAGATACACTGAGGAGGAGGAGGAGAGGGGTACATTAGATACACTCTGAGGAGGAGGAGGAGAGGGGTACATTAGATACACTCTGAGGAGGAGGAGGAGAGGGGTACATTAGATACACTCTGAGGAGGAGGAGAGGGGTACATTAGATACACTCTGAGGAGGAGAGGGGTACATTAGATACACTGAGGAGGAGAGGGGTACATTAGATACACTCTGAGGAGGAGGAGGAGAGGGGTACATTAGATACACTCTGAGGAGGAGAGGGGTACATTAGATACACTCTGAGGAGGAGGAGGAGAGGGGTACATTAGATACACTCTGAGGAGGAGGAGGAGGAGAGGGGTACATTAGATACACTCGGAGGAGGAGGAGGAGAGGGGTACATTAGATACACTCTGAGGAGGAGGAGGAGAGGGGTACATTAGATCCACTCTGAGGAGGAGGAGGAGAGGGGTACATTAGATACACTCTGAGGAGGAGGAGGAGAGGGGTACATTAGATCCACTCTGAAGAGGAGGAGGAGGAGGAGAGGGGTACATTAGATACACTCTGAGGAGGAGGAGGAGAGGGGTACATTAGATCCACTCTGAAGAGGAGGAGGAGGAGGAGGAGGAGGAGAGGGGTACATTAGATACACTCTGAGGAGGAGCAGGAGGAGGAGAGGGGTACATTAGATACACTCTGAGGAGGAGGAGGAGAGGGGTACATTAGATACACTCTGAGGAGGAGGAGGAGAGGGGTACATTAGATACACTCTGAGGAGGAGGAGGAGAGGGGTACATTAGATACACTCTGAAGAGGAGGAGGAGGAGGAGAGGGGTACATTAGATACACTCTGAAGAGGAGGAGGAGAGGGGTACATTAGATACACTCTGAGGAGGAGGAGGAGGAGGAGAGGGGTACATTAGATACACTCTGAGGAGGAGGAGGAGGAGGAGAGGGGTACATTAGATCCACTCTGAGGAGGAGGAGGAGGAGGAGAGGGGTACATTAGATACACTCTGAGGAGGAGGAGGAGGAGGAGAGGGGTACATTAGATCCACTCTGAGGAGGAGGAGGAGAGGGGTACATTAGATACACTCTGAGGAGGAGGAGGAGAGGGGTACATTAGATACACTCTGAGGAGGAGGAGGAGAGGGGTACATTAGATACACTCTGAGGAGGAGGAGGAGAGGGGTACATTAGATCCACTCTGAGGAGGAGGAGAGGGGTACATTAGATCCACTCTGAGGAGGAGGAGGAGGAGGAGAGGGGTACATTAGATACACTCTGAGGAGGAGGAGGAGGAGAGGGGTACATTAGATACACTCTGAGGAGGAGGAGGAGAGGGGTACATTAGATACACTCTGAGGAGGAGGAGGGGGGAGGTTAGGTTACAGGGGAGGGGGAGGTTAGGGTATAGGGGAGGATGGAGGTGAGGGTATAGAGGAGGGGGAGGTTAGGGTATGGGGGAGGGGGAGGTTAGGGTATAGGGGAGGGGGAGGTTAGGGTATGGGGGAGGGTATAGGGTTGAGGGGAGGTCAAGGTTATGGTTAGGGTCAGGGTTAGGGGAGGGGGGAGGTTAGGAGAAGAGGAGGATAGGGGAGGGGGAGGTGGGAGGGGAGGGGGAGGATAGGGAATAGGGAAGATTAGGGAGGAGGTGAGGGTAGAGGGGGGAGGTAAGGGGGGAGGATGGAGGTGAGGGTATAGAGGAGGGGGGAGGATAGGGGAGGGGGGAGGTGAGGGTATAGGGGAGGGGGGAGGTTAGGGTATAGGGGAGGGGGAGGTTAGGGTATAGGGGAGGGGGAGGATAGGGGAGGGGGGAGGTGAGGGTATAGAGGAGGGGGGAGGTGAGGGTATAGAGGAGGGGGGAGGTTACCTTACCTTATTAGGGTAACAGGCGTGTGTATAATAAAAATGACCACAAGCCACACAGCCAGGTCGTTTTAAATGATTTTATATCATAAAACATCAGTATACATTTCAACAACTGTGCGCACAGTGAAACAATTCTGGGATGTGAATCAAAAAAAACAACGGTTCATCGTGAGACCATCTGACCCTAACTCTGTCCCTAACACTGAACCATGAGGAACCCTTGAGAAACAAGGAACCCTTGACAACCCGTGACTTAAGTCACGTCCTGCGAGGTGGAGCAGTCCCATCGTAGTCCTCGTCTCGCTCCTGGTGGGTCGTCAGCTTCATCTGTTCACAACACAAACACACATTAAAAGAGTGATGTTACGTCACCAGGTGTGAGTGTGACCAGCTGTTAGGTTTTAGTTGTGTTTTAGTGTCCACCTTGATGTACGCTGGATAAACTACAGTAGTAGCAGCTGATGTGACCGTAATTACCTCAAATCACAGCTTTGGCTAAAATTCACAGAATGAAAAATCTGAAGGAAAAACTAATTAACACGCTCTACGATCGTTAATTTAAAAAGATTGAATAATTAAAAAGAACCTCCAGGTGTCAAGTGTTTGGTGATGGTTACCCTCCGGTCCCCAGCCTCCGGTCCAGCCTGGTGCCCCATTCCTGGTCCAGGGGGATCTGGATACCCTCTGGTCCACAGCCTCCGGTCCAGCCTGGTACCCCATTCCTGGTCCAGGGAGATCTAGTTAGCTGCTGGTCCCCAGCCTCTAGTAGTCTACCCTGGTGCCCCAGGCCTGGTCTAGGGGATCTAGTTACCCTACAGTCTAATTAAGTGCTTTGAGTGCGAGAAGAGCGCTATACAAATCCAATGTAGTAGTATTATTATTATTATATATCACCCTGGTGCCCCACACCTGGTCCAGCGGGATCTGGTCTCCAGCCTCTGGTCTCCTATGCCTGGTCTTGGGGATCTGGTCACCTGCTGGTCCTCTGCCTCTGGTCCAGGAGATCCTGTGAAGTCAGACAGCATCTTTATAGACACGTGCACATAGCGGTCTTGAATCTAACTACCACCCCCCCCCCCCCCCCCACCCCCCCACAGAAGCCCCTTACCTTGAGCTGGAACGACGATGGAGATCTTGGGGTGCTTTGGTCGTCTCGTTGCAAAATACAGCCAACAGACTTACCTTGAGCAGATCTAGTAGTTTGTTGCTGTTGGTTCATGTACAAATAATTGACTATACATTTCATATTCCCCCCATTTAGCAAATAAATCCCACCCATAAACAAGGCTGACAACAGTAGAAAATAACAAACTGTTCTCATGCCTTTTGTCTACTTCCTTACTACTCTAAAACATTGCATGCACATCGCATGAGCGTTGCCTTAGTGATCAGGGTGTGATCTGAGTGACCAGAGATGCATGCTGGGATACTGTGCCATCTGACGCCTGCAGTTCTGTAGACGTTCCCCCTCAGGAGAAACCCAAGTTTTCAAAAGGCTGTCGTGACATCAGTTACATGACCTGGAACGTCCGTCAAGACCGTGACAGGGACTCCCCGAGGAGAAACGCCAAAGGGTAGGCTGTGAGGCTCCCCCTCTCGGCGACTAGAATACAACCCAGCTCTTACAGGAGAGAATCATGGAGCACATTTCAACATCTTCAGTCAGTTGGTTGGTTTCTCATCCGATTCTGTCCATTCGGAATGCCGTTAGTCCATCATCCATTGTACCAAGTAGCTATTGTCGCTTCCCATTGTTTGCATGATTCAGTCACACTGCAGTCCAAGCTGCATGACACTCAAGTCATCCTGTCCAGTGTGTAGAAGGGTCGAATTGAGATCCAGATGCTAGATCGCTCCAGGCTCTTGCTGTATTGAACACCCACTTTGTTATCCTCTTTGATTTAGGCCACAGACTTGAGTCATCCAGAAACGTCCGACCAAAAGACACTCCAGGGTGTTTCAGGAAGAGTAGCGTCCTCCTATAGCTGAAAATTAAAATGTTCAGGTAATACAAGCCAAGTAGAAGTAGATTTCCCCTCACACATGTAGTGCCCAGTACCAGGTTAAAGATTGCCCCTCTCACACTTAGTGCCCCATGCCAGGGCAACGATTGCCCCTCTCACACTTAGTGCCCCATGCCAGGGCAACGATTGCCCCTCTCACACTTAGTGCCCCATGCCAGGGCAACGATTGCCCCTCTCACACTTAGTGCCCCATGCAACGTTAAAGATTGCCCCTCTCACATTTAGTGCCCCATGCCAGGGCAACGATTGCCCCTCTCACACATAGTGCCCCATGCCAGGGCAACGATTGCCCCTCTCACACATAGTGCCCCATGCCAGGGCAACGATTGCCCCTCTCACACATAGTGCCCCATGCCAGGGCAACGATTGCCCCTCTCACACAGTGCCCCTCTCACAATTAGTGCCCCATGCCAGGTTAAAAATTGCCCTTCACATGACGTAGTGCCCCATGCCATGCAAAGATTGCCCTTCACACACTTAGTACCCCATGACATTGGGGTAAAAAAGATTGGACAGTACCAGGTTAAAGATCACACCTCTTTATTTTCAGTTATTAGATTGTGTATATACACAAACGATGACAATACGCAAAGGAATACAAAGCCAAACGAGAGAGGAGAGACCAGTGGAGGGTTTGTAGGTCTTTGAGATAGGAGAGACCAGTGGAGGGTTCGATGGAGAGACCAGTGCTGTGATGGGCAAAACAACCCAATGAGCACGACACATGATAGAAACACACCACACAAGGCACACACATCACACCTTTAACCCTTATCTGAACCAACACATGAGTAACCGACCATCCTCCAGGTCAAGGCCCGAACCAGAGGCAGGAGGACACGAGTGAGCACATACAACCCGATGAGCACGACACATGATAAGAAACACACCACATAAAACATATACATCACGTCGTTAATCCTTGTTTAAACCAACACAGGAGTAACTGGCCATCCTCCAGATCCAGGCCCGAACCGGGGGCCAGTTAAAACTCAGACAATGCACCACACATTCGCAAACCCTGGAGCCAGTCTACTGATAACATAGCACCCATAACTCCCAAGATACTCCTTGGGAACCCCTCGCACCTGGTCAGAAGGGACAGAGAGCACTCATAAATTGTATCAGTGACCAGAGACTCAAGGTCAAGATGTGCACTCAGAGACACACACAAACACCTACCCTAAGCACACACACCTCGATAGGAGGAAAAACACAGCATAAGACCATACCACACAGATCATCTCACACTCTTCTGAAGCAGAACTTCCAAGGAGGCGAAGCTCCAGACGACCTCAGCGCTGATAGGGACTTAGAAAATATTCGATCTCTCACGCTTTATGTACTTGTGTCACTTTTACCATTTTACTTAATAAATCCGAGGCCCTCGTGCTGACAGAATTTATTACCTCTCCGTCTCATTTTCTCTGGTCAAGTAACTAGACAGACTGATTTTCCCAACAGCTGGGTATATAGGCCTTTGTGAGAGGAGACCAGTGGGGGGTTTGTAGGTCTTTGAGAGAGGAGAGTCCAGTGGAGGGTTTGATGGAGAGACCAGTGGAGGGTTTGATGGAGAGACCAGCGCTGGGTTTGTAGGTCTTGGAGAGAGGAGAGACCAGTGGAGGGTTTGTAGGTCTTTGAGAGAAGAGAAACCAGTGGTCGGTTTGACGGAGAGACCAGCGCTGGGTTTGTAGGTCTTTTGGAGAGGAGAGACCAGTGGTGGGTATGTAGGTCTTTGAGAGGGGAGAGACCAGCTGTGGGAGAGCTGGTGGGTCAGACCAGTGGTGGGGGGCTGGTGGGTCAGACCAGTGGTGGGGGGGGGCTGGTGGGTCAGACCAGTGGTGGGGGGCTGGTGGGTCAGACCAGTGGTGGGGGGCTGGTGGGTCAGACCAGTGGTGGGGGGGGGCTGGTGGGTCAGACCAGTGGTGGGGGGGCTGGTGGGTCAGACCAGCGGTGGGAGAGCTGGTGGGTCAGACCAGTGGTGGGGGGCTGGTGGGTCAGACCAGTGGTGGGGGGGGGCTGGTGGGTCAGACCAGTGGTGGGGGGGCTGGTGGGTCAGACCAGTAGTGGGGGGGCTGGTGGGTCAGACCAGTGGTGGGGGGGCTGGTGGGTCAGACCAGTGGTGGGGGGGCTGGTGGGTCAGACCAGTGGTGGGGGGGCTGGTGGGTCAGACCAGTGGTGGGGGGGCTGGTGGGTCAGACCAGTGGTGGGGGGGGCTGGTGGGTCAGACCAGTGGTGGGGGGGCTGGTGGGTCAGACCAGTGGTGGGGGGGCTGGTGGGTCAGACCAGTGGTGGGGGGGCTGGTGGGTCAGACCAGTGGTGGGGGGGCTGGTGGGTCAGACCAGTAGTGGGGGGGCTGGTGGGTCAGACCAGTGGTGGGGGGGCTGGTGGGTCAGACCAGTGGTGGGGGGGCTGGTGGGTCAGACCAGTGGTGGGGGGGGCTGGGGCTTGGGCTTCAAGGCGTACGGAGGGAAACGTTGGAACGTGCTCCGTGGTTCTCAGGTGCAGGAACCAGGTTGGGTTCTAGTTGCTGAGAGGGACAGCCCTCACATCTCGCCCCCCGGTGTGTCTCCTTGAGGAGTCCCTGTCTCCATCCTGAAGGACGTTCCAGTTCATGTAACTGACGTGACGACGGCCTCTTAAACACTTGGGTTCCCCTGAGGGGGAACGTCTACAGAACTGAAGGCCTCAAACAGTGCAGAACCCTAGCAT
>NW_028178591.1:2500-6108 GCF_964030765.1 Micromesistius poutassou | reverse complement strand
CTCTTGGTTAGAACTATGAATATGGGGGCTGCTGGGAGCTATGAGGGGGACATGGAACAAAAGGATCACTCACCATTTACACTCACTCACATGCACTCACATAGCCTGACCTGCATGTCCTTGGAGGTGAGGTGGGGGAAAACTGAAACACATGGCAGAACCCCCCCCCCCCCACACACACACACACACACACACACACACACAAACACGGTGCTAAAATGTTACCAGACTTGGCTGATGTGAAACGGTAAGAAGGATTCAGCCATTATGCTGCGACAGCCCGACTCACTGGTTGTCACCATGACGACCCGACACACACAGATATTAATAACCCCTATTAATAACGGTTTCTCATCATGACACAGCTCTTAAGAGGTGGCTAAGTCTTTACACTTCAAGGACGGATTTTAGAAGTGCAACCAGCAAAAATGGCAGTGCTCAAACAAAACCTGGCGAATTCATCATTCTGATTCAATCATGACGGCTATCGCATCTCAGAATGACCAAATCCCTACACACCGTGATTCTGTTTCCGCGAAACACTGCCTCTAGATATCCGTGGGTTGTGTCTTAAAACGGGAATGCTTTGTCTACAGCATTCAAAAGCAGCTTCATAGAAAAGTAAACAAATCGAATGTGCTAAAAACAACACAGCATACAACTGGAGTTCCTCTTGTGCGACTCAAAATAAAAGAGGAAAAAAAAACACTGGGACAAAAAACTGAAGTCATCATTAAGTGCCAGAACGGTCTCTGTCCATCAGCCGCTCCCTTCATCTTTTTATTGCTTTCATCTCCACTGCGAGGGAATTGCAAAGGCTGCTGGGAAACGCTGGTGATGTCTCCCTAAAGATGCGTATACTTCCCGGATGTCACAGAGCACTTTGGGCGCCAAAATCACTTCACAAAGTTGTATTTCATCGTGTCGTTTGGCTTCGGGGCACGGGCCTAAAAACAGAATGAAAGAGGAAGATGAGGAAGTGGAGGGCGAGGGGAGAGAATCATATTGTTTCTCTGCCAGGAGAAATAATCTCATTGCACGTGGGGGAACATTGTTTCCTCCACACAGATAAATAATGAAGTAAATATCGTGCTTAAGGAAGAAAAATAAATAAATATATATATATATATATATTGCCTAGCTCTGTAAACCAATAAAAACATCATGTTCCTTATCGACTTTGGCTTGCCGCTGCTTGGCCCCATATTTTGCACATATCCTGTAGCGTGATACATCTCCACACTCTACCTCATAGCCTTAGGTGCTTCATAATGGCTTAGGCAATTTTAGCACTGAGAACGGAGCAAACATTTCCCTCTTTTTCTCTCGCTCACTCTCTCTTCCTCTCTCTCTATTTCGCTCTCGCCTCTCCCTCTAATGCTCTTTCTTTCTTCGCCTCTATCTCTCCATTGCTCCCTCTCTCTCATGTTGCAAGCAATCCGCTCCCTGGTTTCTTGTAATAGCAACAGCGCGTCGAGCCGAGGAGAGAGAACGGAAAACAACGCGGCGGTGCACGCGCTTCTCCGTCGTAATGAAAGCCGTGCGGGGCGGATTTGGAGAGATTAGCCTGCCAGCACTTACATTTAAATACCTCTATCTGGCCTTGCGAAATGGGGAACAGGGGGTTTGATTAGTGCGGCGTTGGGGGATTAGGTTTGAGCGAAGGCGCTCTGAGTTATTTAAATCTGTGTGGCTCTTGTCAAGGTACAAAGGCGCCACTATGGAGGCCGATCTAGGCTGGCGTGGCGTAAGGTATGGAGCATACGGGGAGTGAAGAAGGATGAGGTAAAGAGTATTAACCCTTTGAGGTTAACCCCGTCTAAACTGCAAAACACTCATGTAGAGGTTTTCACCTTCACACGCATCAAGAGTGTTCTACAGAGAGGAAGAACCACACACTTTGGTGCACGCACCCAGACTATGCAGACAAACCTCATTGTACTACAGACCAAAGAGTGCATGAGAGTGCACACACAAAGACACACGGACACATTCTTTGGTAGTAAGAAAGACAAACGTATGCAGACAAAATACATGAAAAACCATGCACATAGACGAGAGAATAAAAATTTTTCATGTTTCACTACCGTCACCAGCATACGTGTAGAGTACACGTCCACATTTCCACACACACCTAAAAGCCTGCCATGGTTCAGGCCTGAGAGCAGGTGCAGGAGGAGCTTGAGTCACTTGCAGATCCTGATTCAGCAGGTGTGCGGGGAGCAAAGCAGGTGTGCCGTGCAAAAGATAGAGGTGACAGAGTGTCTGCCTTTAATTGAGGCCGCCCCGGCGAGGGGCCTCTGGTTAATGAAGAAGTGGGATTCACAGCTCAAGAGGGTGGTGATTGAAATGGTGTGATGGAAACACAGGTTGGAGTCTGTGCGTGTGTGTGTGTGACAGCGTGGCTGATCACACGTATATCCTACATGCACTACAGAGACAAGTCAGGCTAATGGTGAATTCTTCTGAAAGAAAACCCAACTTGTATTTCTTCACTTCAATTCACTCTTTGATCACAATTTGAAGAGCCAAGGCCAGAAAACAAAAGAACACAGAATTGTTTTACTCCTCTTTTTGCCTTGCAGTTATGGCTGAGCCTTTCGCCTTTTTATTTCTGTCAGTGCAGATGTCAGTGTTTGCTAGCATTACTGGGGAAGTGAACACTGTGACTGTGACCTTCTCTCATCCATTACAGAGAGCACAACACTTCAGATGCTACACTGGAGAGAGAGAGAGGGAGAGAAAGAGCAAGGGAGAGACTGAGCGAGAGAGGGTGAGAGAGAGGGAGAGAGTCTGAATGGAAAGGAGCGAGATACTGGCAGACAGAAGGCAAAAGAGAAAATATATAAATATTGTCAGTCCTTGCTGGTGATATTGAAGAAGTGATAAGAGAGAGAGAGGTCAGAACTGTGTGTGTGTGTGTGTGAGTGTGTGTCTGTGTGTGCGTGTGCGTGTGTGTGCGTGCGTGCGTGTGTGTGTGTGAATAACAAATAAAGACTGAGAAAGACACAATGAGATGAAGGAGATAACGAGTAAAAAGAAACAATTCCAAAGCAGGAAGTGGGATGGAAGAGCAAGAGAGAGCGAGAAGGACATACAGAAAGACACAGAGAGAGAGAGAGAGAGAGAGAGAGAGAGAGAGAGAGAGAGAGAGAGAGAGAGAGAGAGAGAGAGAGAGAGACAGGTAGAAAGACAGGCAGAGAGAGTCAAACAGGAAGAAGGTGGTGTTGAACAAGTAAGCATAAAGGATGGGGGATAAAGGATATGGCCTCGTATCACAGGGGAGCAGAGGGAGAGAAAAACATTTTATACCATGCTAGCTTTAGATTGAGGAAAATACATCTATTGTGTGTGTGTGTGTGTGTGTGTGTGGTGTCTCTGAGCATTCTTGGTCTAATATACAAATCCACCCCCCAGAATTCCTTACAATCGCACACAAAGGGTAAATTTCCCTCTGTAGGATGTGGCTGGCACTGTATTAACATGCGAGTGTGAATATCAAAAGCCTCAAAGACTAATCCTGTAGCGCTAGGCAGTAGCAGCACTGTGTGTGTGTGTGTGTGTGTGTGTGTGCATGTAAATGCACGTGCATGTGTTTGCGTGTATGA
>NW_028178592.1:5000-16500 GCF_964030765.1 Micromesistius poutassou | reverse complement strand
TCCAACGCAACCTTCCGAAGAGTACAAGCTAATCGAATGCGCCGTTCCAGCGTCGGACGGGCGTCGTCGGCGGGGGGGGGAGGGGGGGGATGGGGGGGGATGGGGGGGACGCGTAGAGTGCCGCGCCGTGCCGTACCGGCGGGGGGGGCGGGGGGGGATGGGGGGGGCGCGTAGAGCGCCGCGCCGCACCGCGCCGTACCTGGTCGAAGCGCAGCCTCCAGGACACGGAGGACACCAGCTTGCCCGTGCTGGGCGGGCCCATGGCGGCCGTGCTGTAGGTCTCGGCGCCGCCGCCGCGGCGCTGGCCGGAGCGCAACAGGGCCAGCGCCGCCTTGGTGCTGAGGCCCAGCGGGTTGGGGTTGTAGGCGCTCACGCACCACGAGGCGTACGCCGAGCCGCGCGGCGACTCCGCCTCGCCGCTGCTGGGCTTGGTGTAGTTGAGGAAGCACCAGCTGACGGCGGTGGCCGTGCGCAGGCCGGGGAACTGGAAGAGCTGCTGCTGGGCGTCGCTGGCGAGGGCCAGCGAGGGCGAGCGGGCCGCCCGCCGTGCCAGCGGGAGGCGCTCGTCGGCGGTGCCGGCGGGCGGCGGCGGCGGCGGCGGCGCGGTGGGCGCGGTCGCCGCCGCCGGCGCGTCGTCCCCCTCGTCGTTGGACAGCGAGGCCATGGACTGGGGGCTGCCGCAGCGCTCGGGGCTGGAGGAGACGGGGTCCACGTCCAGGGCCTCGGGGGAGTCGCGGCCGCCCGGCGGCGCGGGGCCCGGTGCGGCGGCGGCGGCGGCGGTGGCGTCGGTGACGATCTGCAGCGGCGGCGTGAAGCTCTCGGCGGGGGGGATGTCGGGGAGCTGGGGCGCCGAGGAGCGCACCGGCACGGAGATCTTGGCGGGCCGAGGGGACGAGGCGGTCATCCTCTCCGGCGGCTCGTCCGAGGAGCCCTCGCTCTTCAGCCGCGGCGGCGGCGGCGGCGGGGGGGCTGGGTTGGGGGGCTGCCGCGGCGGGGCCCCCCCCGGCGCCGCTCAGCTCCACGGCGCTCATGTCGCGGACGATCTGGCCGTACATGCGCTCCTCCTTCACGCGCTTCTGCTGCTTGGTCTGGAAGAAGAAGAGCTCCGAGGAGCCGGTGGGGGACAGCATGCGCTTGCTGCCGCCGCCGCCGCCGCCGCCCGTCCCGGCGCCCGACGCGTCCGCCGTGGACACGGTGCCCGTCGTCAGCGACAGCGTGACGCCCGCGGCGAGCCGGTTCCCCGGCGACGCCTCGCAGGAGGAGGAGGAGGAGGAGGAGGAGGAGAGCGGGTGTTGCCGCAGCAACGCGGCCGCCGCGCCCGCCGCGTCCGTCTGACCCAGGAAGTGCAGCAGGTTGAAGCCCGGCCCGCCGATCCCCCCGGAGATCCCACCCGTCGCCTGGGCGACGGTGACGGCGACGCCCACGCCGCCGCCGGTGGTGGCGCCGCCGCCTCCTAACCTGATTAGCCCCGGTCCTCCTCCCCCCCAGCTGTGATTGGTCAGCAGCTGGCTGACGCTGGTGTAGGTCACGCTGCCGTACGACGGCACGTGGGTGTGGACGCGCACCGGCACCAGCACGCCCTGCGCCGCCGCCTGGCAACCCGCCAGCGACTGCGTGGCGAAGACCGGCTGGAGCTGCTGGAGCAGGGTGGGACCAGAGGAGGAGGAGGAGGAGGTGGAGGTGGAGGTAGAGGAGGTGGAGGAGGAGGAGGTGGGGCTGTACGAGGAGCTGGAGAGCTTTGGGGACAGCGAGCGGAACAGCTGCTGCTGTTGTTGTTGTTGTTGTTGTTGTTGTTGTTGTTGCGTGGGATTGTGCGAGGACGCCCGCGACGCTGCGTAAACATGGGAGGGGTTGCAGCCGTCCGATTGGCCGTCGGCCGGGGCCCGGCTGTGGAGGTTGGGATACTGCTGTGGCGTCTGGAAGCCGTGGTGCAGCCGGGACCGCGGGGCGGCGGAACCCTCCGGGCCCCAGAAGGGCGGCGCCGAGGGCTGGTGGGCCTGGTAGGGCGCGACCTCTTGACCTTGGGGCTCTGAGTCCATGGAGGAGCCCTGCTTCTGCAGCCGGTGGTGGGAGGACCTGTGACGTCAGAGGGGGAGGGGGGGGGAGGGGGTGAGTCCTGACGTGACGTCATCGCTCCGTCATCAGTGAGGTAAAACAGAACTGTCACTGAATGACCTTTCAATAGAAACTTTATTAACACTACAGCACCAACTTCTAGCAGCCGAGGTAGAAGAACAGTGTGAAGTTTGTGATTCAGTCTGAGCCAATTTCAAATAACATTCTGTGCTAAAAATATATGGTATAGTAGCTAAACAGGAAATGAGTTATGACAAATAGTGGAAGGTGGCGAGAGGATGAAATGAGAGCAGCTTGCATAACAGCTTTGGTAGAAGAGAAGTAGGGGAGGACGATTGATTTATTTTCACGATAACACATTGAGAGCCAATTTTCTGTCTTTTGAGAATTGCCACAAAAATAAAAAAGTAACATTGTTGGGAAAGCAGGAAATGGTAGGAATCAAGGCTGCAGCAACCGACACCTTTGAACAAAGAGCACCCACAGAGCTATCAAAGGCTCACCTCTGATTGGTTGGGCCGTCCTGAAGGCTGTCCTCACTGATGCTCTTCTGCAGGAGGTGCTGATGGAGAGAGGCCAGGCCTGCAACACAACACAACCACTATTAACAGGATACCATATGATATAGAGCAACACAACCACTATTAACATGATACCACATGATATAGAGCGACACAACCACTATTAACAAGATACCATATGATATAGAGCAACACAACCACTATTAACATACCACATGATATAGAGCAACACAACCACTATTAACATGATACCATATGATATAGAGCGACACAACCACTATTAACAAGATACCATATGATATAGAGCAACACAACCACTATTAACATGATACCATATGATATAGAGCAACACAACCACTATTAACATGATACCATATGATATAGAGCAACACAACCACTATTAACATGATACCATATGATACAGAGCAACACAACCACTATTAACATGATACCATATGATATAGAGCTCCACAACCACTATTAACAAGATACCATGATATAGAGCAACACAACCACTATTAACAAGATACCATATGATATAGAGCTCCACAACCACTATTAACAAGATACCATATGATATAGAGCAACACAACCACTATTAACAAGATACCATGATATAGAGCGACACAACCACTATTAACAAGATACCACATGATATAGAGCAACACAACCACTATTAACAAGATACCATATGATATAGAGTAACACAACCACTATTAACATACCACATGATATAGAGCAACACAACCACTATTAACATGATACCATATGATATAGAGCGACACAACCACTATTAACAAGATAACACATGATATAGAGCAACACAACCACTATTAACAAGATACCACATGATATAGAGCAAGACAACCACTATTAACAAGATACCATATGATATAGAGCTACACAACCACTATTAACAAGATACCACATGATATAGAGCAACACAACCACTATTAACATGATACCACATGATATAGAGCAACACAACCACTATTAACAAGATACCACATGATATAGAGCAACACAACCACTATTAACAAGATACCATGATATAGAGCAACACAACCACTATTAACAAGATACCATGATATAGAGCAACACAACCACTATTAAAAAGATACCATATGATATAGAGCGACACAACAACTATTAACATGATACCATATGATATAGAGCGACACAACCACTATTAAAAAGATACCATATGATATAGAGCAACACAACCACTATTAACATGATACCATATGATATAGAGCGACACAACCACTATTAAAAAGATACCATATGATATAGAGCAACACAACCACTATTAACATGATACCATATGATATAGAGTGACACAACAAATACCACTATTAACAAGATACCATATGATATAGAGCGACACAACCACTATTAACAAGATACCATATGATATAGAGCGACACAACCACTATTAACAAGATACCATATGATATAGAGCGACACAACCACTATTAACACGATACCATATGATATAGAGCGACACAACAACTATTAACATGAAACCATATAATGTATAATATAGAGCTACACAATAACTATTAACAGCATACCATATAATGTGTAATACAGAGCAACACAACAAAAACCACTATTAACAAGATAGCACATCATGCATCAAACAGAGCAGTTCAAGACGGGTACAAGACAGAAGAACACAACCATCACACAGACAGGCTCCTCTCACCACCACTCCCCAGTGTGGCCCTCTTGATTTTGTTGGCCAGCTCTGTGCCGGTCTGGCCCGGTCCTCCCTGACCGGGCCAGGACCCGTGGTCGGACGAGTCCGCTCTGCCCGAGGACTCCCCCGGCCCGGGCTCCGGTGGGCCGGCCTCTGGGTACACGCTGAGTGATGCCTGTCAATCACAAAAACAAATGAGCGCATGAATGAGTGAAGTAGCTCACCAACAAACAAACTCACTCACTGTGTTGCTATTTAATTTACTTGGGGATTTGATGAAATTCATTTAAAGAACGTGTTTCAATTTTGAGATGTAATCAAAAAAAATTATGTCTGTAGAAAAACCGATAACAGCCTTAACGAGCTAGCTGTAGCTAGCAATTGTGTAGCTTATAGCATAGCATTTACATTTAGCAGACGCTCAGAAGAAGAGAAACAATATATCGCTGTCGGCAGCACTATTGGATGGCACTACATCAGAAACAAAGTATCTCTCATGTGTTTCCAGAGAGATTCCCACTGTTTTTCATCACTTGTAGCTTGTATCAACCACTACAAAATAAAAGCACAGTTACAATCCACATTACGGAACTCTCCTGTACTGAACAGCTGTGGTTATACAGTTTACACCGGTTCATCTTTAAAAAATGATATCCTTCCATCACACTTTGTTGTGACATGGATCCCCCTGGGTCTGAAATAAAGAATTATATATTTTGCCAAACTTTATAAAATGTAAAAAAATAAAAGTTCCCGCCACCTGTCTGACGAGATAGCCTCGCCGCCTCTCCTTCATGGCGGACGCGCTGCTGTACATCTCCCCCTGCCTGGACCCCGGCGACAGACTCCCGTAGTCGAAGGACTTGCTGCGCATTTCCGGGAACTCCGTGGCGAGGGCACAGGGCGCCTGCTCCGACGAGGACCGCCTCATCTCCCTCTGCTGGTGGTGGCTGGAGTGACCGCTGCCCGGGACCGTCAGGAACTCCGACTGCTTGCTAGCTGTACCCGTACCGCAGCAGCTCGAAGCGTCCTCCTGCTCGGACAGGTAAACCGGGCTTAGTACGGTAAATGCACATTAGGACACATTAGGATTATCCAAATGTAAATCTTTATTTTGAACCGCACCGTAGTGTATTCATGAAGTATCCTTAATTAAGATCGTATTTCAGGGCAAACCTGATGCAAATAGGAAGTGTATAACCAAGGAAAGATAAGATCAAGATCAAGATCAAGTTGTTTTTTTTTCTGCCTCACGGAAGATAACACTTTGGCCCCGTCCCAATACCTCCCCTAACCCTAGACTTTGCTTCGTTCTCGTGTAGGGGCAGGGTGTCCCATTACTGTAGGGAGCTAAGGGGGAGTGCTATTTTGCCCTCATAATCAACCCTCAAAACGTAGTGAGGTCCGACGCAGGCTTAAAACGAAGTGGAAGATCTACTATTGAGGGCACTCCAAACCAAGTGGAGGTTTTAAGGGGGGAGAAATGGGACAGGGCCTAAATCTCTAGGACTGACGTGCTGCAACAACGTCCTGGCGAGACTACCTGCTTTGTCGGTGACCCAGACTTGAGGTTCTCCTCCCGCTCGAAGGACATGGAGAAGGAGGAGTAGTAGGAGAGGTTGCTCTCCTGGCTGGGGCTGCGGGAGAGGCTGGTGCAGGTGGACTCAAAGCTGGACTCCCCCGACGAGTGATCCAGGTCCGCCAGGCGCAGCCGCTTCTTCTTCGGCGGCAGCTTCTCCGAGGGCATCTGGGACAGCGTGTCGCTCCTCTGCGGCAGCTGGAACTCCTCCACCACGTGCGGCAGCTGCTGCTGCTGCTGCTGCTGCTGCTTCTCCTGCCTCTCGGGCTCGCTGGCCAGCGACGCCTCCGCCTCCTTCTCGGGCTTGTCCGGCTCCTCCGTCACCCTGATCTCGGGGACCTGGATGTTGGGCTGCCGCACCAGCTTGTGGGGGATGTGGTAGGGCTGTCCCGGAGAGGCCGTGGCGCTCGGCGACGAGGAGACGGAGGCGAGGTCGCTGTCGCTCAGCAGCTGCTGCTCCATGCTCTCCGTCCGCTGCATGGCGGACTCGGGGCTCAGGGCGTCCTCGAAGATGTCGGGGTCCGACTGCTCAGAGTACTGGCTGCACAGGGCCTTGTCCGCCGGGTGGTAGGCCAGCTGGTCGAAGGACTCAGACTTCTCGAAGGAGTTGGGTCGGCTCAGGGAGTTGGTGTGCTGGATGACTGATATGACGTTGCCCACCGCCTTCCTGCCCTCCAAGTCGGGGAGAAGCACCATGTCGTCGGAGCCCATGCTGGCACAGGTGTCAAAGCTGTCCGACTGACTGTGAGCGCTGTACAGCGAGCCCTTCCCTGTCGGGGTGCCCCTGGATCCGTCCAGGCTGCCGTGTTTGGAGTCATAGTCGCCGATCATCTCCACAGAGCCACTGCAACTGCTGTCGCACTGGCCGGGGCTGTCCTCCTCGTCGCCGACGCTCTTCTGCTTCCGCCTCTTCCTCGTGGCGATCTCCGCCATCCCGACTTTCGTCCCGTAGGGGCTGTAGGCGATGTGCTCCGGGAGGCCCGGGCTGCGCTCCCCCATCTTGGAGCCCATTGCGATGAGCACATTCTTGGGCACGTGGCCGTACACCTCGGCCTCTACGGCGTGGGCCTCGTGGTGGGTGAGCTCGAAGGCCGCCTGCCTCTGGAGTCGGCGCAGGCTGGCCGGGTAGAACACGTCGTCGGACGTCATCATCTCGTCGAAGGACTGGCTGCCTTGGATGCGGCTCGGCACGCTGAGGTTGGTCGGGGAGGACGTCGGCATGGAGTTGCTCCGGGTAAGGGTCGCCGAGTCGGTGGGAGGTTCCAGCAGCCCCGTGCTGCTCTGGCAGGGGCCCGTCGCATACTGCTTGGGATCTCCAGAGATCCCCCCGTCCCCCTTGTAAAAGCCCTCCGCTATCCTCCCCATCTCCAGAATGGCACCAGACTTCTTTAGGCACGCCTGACTACCGGGATCCGCCTGAGCCATCCCACTGGCCATGGACTGTCCGGATCGAGAGGTGGGCCCGTGGTGAGTCCGTCCAAAGATGATCTCCTCGTATGACTTGCTGTTGGTGTTGGGCGGGCTGATCTGCTGCTCCGCGCTCTCCGAGCGGGAGAAGTAGCCGGAGTCCGTGCTGCCCTTGCTGTGGGGGCTGAGGAGGTTCTGGGTCTGGGACTGGGTGGAGTCCGGCTCCTGGCCTTGCTTCAGCCTCAAGGCCAGCCGCTGTTTGATGGTCGGAGAGTCCTCCGCGGGGTTCCCGAGGGCCTCGGCCTGGGAGCCCGGCATGTGGTGCGGTGGACCCTTCATGTCGGGGAAGGAAGGGCACTCCATCGCCGGAGAGGGGACCCCTCCTGGCTTGGGGACGATCAGGATGGGCACCTTCATGGAGCCCATGGACATCTGCTCCGCTGAATCAGCATAGGCAGGTTCCACCCCACCTGGGCGTAGAGGAGGAGACCATGTGGGGCGAATCAGAGAAGGAAGAAAGTAGACGATCACAACAAAGGGAAGAAGAAATACACCTTTTTTTACTTTCTTTTTTTTTACTTTCTTCCAATTAAGCAATTAAAAACAAAAGGCTTTTTCGCTTTAAACCACAACTTTCTGTTTGTTGTTTTGAATTCATACAACTAGATTTATCTGAAAGTAACGAGCCGAACACAAATTGAAAGGCCATTAATTATTGAGCTTCTTTAAAAAAAAACTAATCACCTGCTCTTTTGTCAGCTACGAAGGAGATCTGTGGCCCGGGGGTCTCCTTCTCCATCAGCATCGTGGAGCCCTCCAGTCCTTCCTCGTCCGTGTCCGTGCTCTGCTCGCCGTCCGACTGGACGTCGCCGGCCAGGTCCAGATCCCCCCCGCGGCCCACCAGACCCATCTCCGAGAACGGCACCAGGCCAGCCTTGATGGCGTGCGCGTGGGACTTGCGGTGCTTGTAAAGGTTGCTCTTGGTTTTGAAGGAGAACCCGCAGGGCACACAGGGGTAGGGTCTCTCCCCCGTGTGCGAGCGGATGTGCTTCTTCAACACGCTGGGCTTGGCGCAGGCTCGGCCGCAGTAGTGGCAGATGTACTTACCGGGCTTCTTGGGCTTCTGGTCCTTTTTGCCGTAGCCCTCGTCGCCGGGGTCCAGGCTTGACTGGGAATACTGTCCGAAGGAACTGGGCAAACTGGGGGATTTCTGCCGAGGAAACCTCCCTCCCGCTGCCCTGTGCGGGTGGCCCAGGTTCCCCGCGGGGTAATGTTCGTCCGAGGGCAGCTGACCGGCGAAGGGCCAAGCGTGGGGCTCCAGGCCCGGCTGGGGTTTGGCCCCCGAGTGGAAGCGCTCCGTCTGGGGGTGCTGCGGGTACGGCTGGTAGGCGAAGCCCCGGGGGAACCCCTGAGGGAACGGACCCTGGGGCTCCCGCGACGGTTGGAGCAGTTTCCCCGGGACGCCGGGCGACGGGTACTTCTGCTGGGTCCCGGAGGCTGTGCCCGGGCCCTCGTCGCAGGGCTGGCCCTCGCGGGAAGAGTTCCGCGACGCGTCGGGGCTGGAGAACGTGCTCCTTTTGGAGGAGGCGGTGGGCTCCGACGCCCAGCCCCTCTGTAAGGGAGCCTTCTCCTTTTTTATGCATTTCTGTCCGCCAACAGGTGATTCGTGAGACTCCATTTCCCCTGACGGTTGGACCGGCGGTGGAGGGTGGGGTCGGTGGAGCGGGTGAGCGGGGGAGATGTGGCGGGAAGGGTGGAAATTATGGGATTTGAAAAGGCAGTGGGGCTGCCACGCTTGACAGCGTGTGGCTTACAGTGGCGACCCGCTGATCTCAGAAAAACAGTATGTGTCGAGCCATGACTGCCGCGCGGCGGACGGCTAATCCAGGATTGAATCGGGAAGTTGAAATCGGAGACAAGGGGGGCGGGGCTCGGGAAAAAAGCATCAGAACAGTTTTTTCCTGTGGGCCATTTTGTAAACACGATGGGATTGCGGGGTTGTTGCTCTCCGTCCAGTTCATCCAGGGGCTGAAGAGTCCTCGAGAAGACCAGACTGGCAGGAGAACAAAGAAAAATCATTAATGAACGAATCAATGAATGAGTTGGTTTAACAACGCACGACGACGGTCATCCTTATGATTGGAGATCATCACGGTTGAAGACCTGAGCCAAACGAGCTTACCGTCAAAGGCTCAATCCTCTTCAGTAAAAAGTGCTTGCAGATGTTCCTCTCGAAGCGTCCACTGGCCTCTGGTTGTGGATCCTGCAGCGCGACAGAGACACAGGACGTTACGACATGGAGCGCTGCGCGTCAAATGCACTCGTGTGTGACGTTAACGTGGCTGCGAGGGCCCCTCTCCGCACAGAGCGACACCTGCCTCTCGGAGAACAAATCAAGTGCAAATCAAGTGCGTGCCGAACAGAAAACACTCAAGCGAGCGAGTGACTTGCAAGTCACTCGCTCGGTGCGACTCACGAGGCCTGTGTGGAACTCGCTCATCACAGAACAGGAACCACCTCCCTCAGACTAACACTGAGCCGGGTGTCATCTGGTGTCTCCAGCTCAAGTTTGAAATGTGATTGTTTGGGTGAAGTTTTCTCACTAGTTGGGTGGAATGCATCCGCACACAAACGCACACACACGCACACACACACACACACACACACACACACACACACAACTTCCTCCTCGCGGGAGTGAGTCACCGGTGTGAGGCAGAGCCACGCTGTTCTTTTAAAGACACAAAGGGAGTATAAATAGACGACCACGGATGACGTAGGTCTGTGTGTGTGTGTGTGTGTGTGTGTGGGCGTTCCAAAGGGCCAGAGTCAAACACCACCCGTCAGCGGCACCCAGCTCCTATACCTCTGACCAGCGACCCCCTGGGTTCTACGTCTGGGGATCAGTATGCACACACACACACGCACACACACACACCCACACACACACACGTACACACACACACCCACACACACTCCACTGCAACTGCACCAAAAAGTGTGTAGATTGTCGGTTGCAAAAGGGAGGTACATTGTATATGTGTGTGTGTGTGTGTGTGTGTGTGTGTTTCCAATGTTTGTTTCCTAAACCACACCAACACCTGACAGAAACCAGAGTGCAGTGAAATACAATTATGCTCTCTCTCTCGTTCTCTCTCTCTCTCGCTCTCTCTCTCACATACACACACACACACACATTAAGACACACACACACACACACACAGATACACACACACACTGCTGAAGTTGCATAATTCTTTCCTCTATGGTCTAATTTTGAGTTTTCTATTCTCTTGTGGGCTTATATTGCAACATATAGACACACACGCACACGAGATACACACAACCACACTTACACACACACCACACACACATACCCCCCCCCCCCCCCACACACACACACACACACACACACTGGGTCATCTTGTAGTTGAGCAGGCCTCTGACGGTGGTGTCTGGGGAACCAGCGGCTCTACAAATAGACCAGCTGTATTTTTAGCACTGCGTACGTTAACTTTAGGCTAGCTTTTTTTGTTGTTCTTAACACACACACACACACACACACACACAGGCACACACACCGACAAACACGATGTTCACAAACCCCCCCCACACACACACATCGATTCAAACACACACCGACACACAAAAAATCATAGACAAAATATTATCAAATACACACACACACACACAGACACACCTACACACATTCATTCACACAATCCCAAATACAATATGCACAAACAAACACACACACACACACACACACATACACACAGACTCACACACACACACACACACACACTTACTATGTGTACACACAACTATACACATTAAGGCATGCATACCGCATTTCACACAAACACATACACATGTACACAAATGCATACACACACACACATTGACAACCATACACATCCCCCTATACACGCACATTTGCATCTATACAAACATACAGATGTATACACACAACCGTATACACACATACACAAACACACACACACACATTTGCATATATACACACATACAGATGTAGAGACACATTCACACACACACACACACACACTTGCACGCACACCCTCACACGCACACACACATACCCTGAGAGCTAGAACATGAATTGGAGCTGATGCTTTCCATGTTTTCCATGTTGTTAAGCGATCAGGAATGTGGACTTGAAGAAACAGAGAGAGAGAGAGAGAGAGAGAGAGAGAC
>NW_028178593.1:5000-9324 GCF_964030765.1 Micromesistius poutassou | reverse complement strand
GGACGGGACCCCCCCTCTGTGGTGGACCCCCCCTCTGTGGTGGACCCCCACTCTGTGGTGGACCCCCCCTCTGTGGTGGACCCCCCCCTCTGGTGGTCCCCGGGACCCCCCCCTCTGTGGTGGACCCCCCACTCTGTGGTGGACCCCCCCCTCTGTGGTGGACCCCCACTCTGTGGTGGACCCCCCCTCTGGTGGTCCCCGGGACCCCCCCTCTGTGGTGGACCCCCCACTCTGTGGTGGACCCCCCCTCTGTGGTGGACCCCCACTCTGTGGTGGACCCCCCCTTTGTGGTGGACCCCCCCTCTGTGGTGGACCCCCCACTCTGTGGTGGACCCCCCCCTCTGTGGTGGACCCCCACTCTGTGGTGGACCCCCCCTCTGGTGGTCCCCGGGACCCCCCCCTCTGTGGTGGACCCCCCACTCTGTGGTGGACCCCCCCTCTGTGGTGGACCCCCACTCTGTGGTGGACCCCCCCTTTGTGGTGGACCCCCACTCTGTGGTGGACCCGTTGTGTATTCCCACTCTGTGGGGACTTAACAACACTGCCTCACATTCACCCGTTCATCACGCATTCACACACCGAGGGCGGAGTCAGCCCCTCAGGGCGACAGCCAGCGGGTCAGGAGCAGTCAGGGGGAGGCGTCTCGCTCAGGCTGTTGTGCAGAGGCTCCTCCCCCTATAGTATCAGGGATGGCTGATACTATAGGGGGAGGAGCCTCTATATGAGGCCTACGGCCCGTCCCACCGGGGAACTCCCTTTAAACCCCAACGCCCCCTACCCGCTGTACACGTCCGTCCACGGATCTCATTGCCTTAGCATGGGTCGCTCCCGAAATGCATTGTGGGTCCGTCCATATCATCGGCCCTGTCTCTTGCGTCCAAAAGTTGAGAAAAGTTGAAAAAAACTTTTCAGGCAGAGACGGATCCGTCACCCAATCAGATCGCGTTATGCAAATATACGCAAGTGCACTGTCCAATGAAATGGCCTTTGTAATACAACCCGGGAAAACACGTGGATACGTCAACAAGCCCCCATCCGTCGACCGACGTGTACAGTGGGCAGGGGGTGTAAGACCTCCTCAGTGGTATTGATGTGTCTGTCCCCCCCCCCCCCAGGGAGCTCCAGTTCCTGGCGGACCAGGAGAGCATCTCCCCGGCGGCCATCAAGAAGACCACCCTGGACAAGGTGCTGGCCCAGCCCGGGGTGGGGGGGGTCGGGGGGGTCGGGGGCGCGGCCAGGCCGGGCCTCAACGTCTTCAACAGCCGCAGCGCCGGGGGCACCAAGAAGTAGAGGAACGCGGACCCCCCCCCCCCCCCCCCCCGAGAGGAACGCGGACCCCCGGAGAGACAGGGGCCCACCCCCCCCACCCCAATGCACAGTGGACAGACTACAGACATGACAAAGACAGACGACAGACGACACACACAGACTACAAACTACAGACGCGCCCGCATATTTCAGCTCCAACAGAAGCACCCAGAGTCCTGACCTGTGGGACGGGGCTGTGGTCGCGTGCGGCGTTCCCTCATGGAGCCCACAGCAGACGGCCCAGAGTCCTGACCTCACAGCATCCCGTGACCTCAGACTCAGGACTCCCTTCACACAACACTTTGACAGTGTTGCTGGTTCTCAGTTCTACTGCTGACAGCCCAGCCTGTGCTGCTGGTGGTTTGATCTGAGCTCCTACAGGTGAAGAAGAGGCGTCCAGCGGTCCCGTCTAGATGCTGTTCTCTGCACTATTGTTGAGGACTGAATAGGAACATTCTTTGGGATCATTTCACTTTTATTTAAGCCACAGATCTTTCCCATGTGTGGTTCTGTCCCGGGTCGGGGCCTTCCCCGCCTGGCGTTAGAATGCCGTGGAGCGGAGAGGTTCACCCCGCTGGCAGAGAGACTCCACTGGGCAGAACTCTGTCTGCTTCAGCAGTTATTCTGGTACTTTTAGTGTTCAAAGCACAGCACAGTGGTGATGAACACGTACATAAAGATCTATAAAGATCCATAAAGAGAGGTATGATTGACTGAGAGTTGGTTGTGACGTATGCCTTCATGTAAACCTGTCGCCTATCAGTGTCTTTTTGAGACTCATGACCTCTGTTGCTATACTCAGTGTTGGCCAAACACTCAATTCCTGTGTAATACCCAAAGTTAATGTTCACAAATGTACAAAATTGTATGCACCCTATTATTAACCTTAGCCAAAGTCCGTCCTCAGAGCCGTTTTAAATGACTTCTGTCTCTTTTCATGTTACTCGAAGTGTCGTTTCTCCTTGGAAATCCAACTTTCAGTGGAGAGGGATTTCTTATTAAAAATGAAGAAACAAGTCTTATTTGGTTTTTCCATTGCTAGCGGCTTGTGTGTGTGTGTGTGTGTGTGTGTGTGTGTGTGTGTGTGTGTGTGTGTGTGTGTGTGTGTGTGTGTGTGTGTGTGTGTGTGTGTGTGTGTGTGTGTGTGTGTGTGTGTGTGTGTGTGTGTGTGTGTGTGTGTGTGTGTGTGTGTGTGTGTGTGTGTGTGTGTGTGTATAACCAGGTCCGGCCTGCAGGAGACTGAAACCTTAAAGAGCGTGCTACAGCTCAGCCAGCAGATGGCGCTTTAAGAGCAGATCTAGGGTCAGGTTGTGCTCCGGCCCGGACCTCTACCGGGGGACTAAAGTCATCGGCAGGTTGGGCTACTGCAGAGGACAGCCTGTTCCCCGTCTCTCCCACCGCGGAGACATCTGACCTGCTAGTCTCTCTCTCTCTCTCTCTCTGACTCTCTCTCTGCTCTTATCTGTGATCCTGGTGGAATGTGAGGAACGCTGATCCCAGTTCTGCTCGTTGGGTGTCCGGACGACTCGGCGTGTTGATCCTATTTTAGAGACGGTGGTCAACGTTCACATGACCTCTCTCTCTCTCTCTCTCTCTCTCTCTCTCTCTCTCTCTCTGAACCTGTAGATATACTAAGGCGACGTGTGTGTAAAACATGTTCCACTTAAGCCATCCTGTGCGAGGAGCCCTAACGTGGCGCGGTAAAGCGGTGTGATAATGAACTCGCCCTCCGGAGGTAGTGAACCTCGCTCTCTCTTTAATGGGTTTCTCCTGTAGGAACATCAGCCGTTGTGTCGGAGAGCGATAGCGCTGATCCGCTCACCTGCTCTCAGTATATAGAGAGCAGGGGGTGAGGTGAGCAGCAGGCGAAGGATTAGTTAATTTCCTTCAACACATGCCGCTTTTTATTTAGTGTGTTGGTTCCCGCTCCGCTTGTTAAGAGGCTGATAATGCCTCCTTTATCCAGAACACACACACACAGACACACACACACACACACACACACACACACAGGTTGTGCACTGTGTGTGTGTGCTCTGAGTGTGTGTCCTCACGGGGCTCTGAGGGTCTACTTAAATGCAGACATTTCTAAATAATTTACAACAAACTTAAAATGATAGGCTTTATAAAAATCCCAGTTATTTTAAGATTATTAATGTTGATATAATTGGTATCGGCTCATTGTCAGTTATTATTATTATTATTATTATTATTATTATTATAAGGACTATGTTATCAGACTTAACTACAAGTTCCAGTAGAATCTACTTGTGTTCCAGGTTCTGATCAATCCCTCTTCAGGGCTCTTTTAAGTGTGAGGGTCGACTCCGCCTTCCCCTCCCCTCCCACCACAACAATAACAGTCCCTCACGCTGCAGCGTGTGTCTTTAAGTGGCGGTCCCGCGTATCGTTCATGAATGAAACCATGTGATCCAAACATCATCTGACGTCTCCTCCTCCTACCAGAGAGCGGAACAGCCGCGGAGAGCGCGGAGGACCGATCTGGGGTCTGCGCGTAAAACCTGCTCCTCCGCAGCACCAAGTTGGCCACCGCGCGTCAATGAACCCGTC
Source organism: Micromesistius poutassou (assembly GCF_964030765.1). NCBI lineage: Eukaryota > Metazoa > Chordata > Actinopteri > Gadiformes > Gadidae > Micromesistius > Micromesistius poutassou. The sequence goes on along the minus strand of NW_028178593.1, from coordinate 5,445 downwards.
CTGAGGTCAGCGACACTTTGATTCTGGGTAAGTCCTTTTGTCTATTTAGAAAACAACAACAAAAAAAAAGAAATCTTTGTGTTGATTGCAAGTGCTGAATATCGCGATATTGTTTCTGCTGAGTGTGCGCGCTGTGCCGCTGTGCCGCTACGCCGCTGTGCCGCTACGCCGCTACCGCACCGAGGGAGCGCGCCGCTGGCCGCGCCGCCTGGTCGCTCGCGGGTCGCGCCGCCGCTGGCCGCCGCTTGTCGCCCCGCCTTGCCGCCACGCGCGGTGCGCTGCCGCACGCCGAACGCCCGACCGGGGAGTCGGACCGGGAACCGCGCGTCGCCCCGTTTAAAGGCTCCCGCTAAGTCATCAGCCGTCAGCCGGTCCGCTCCCTTCAGCCTCGAAGCCCGAGCGGCAGACAAAGAAGCGCGCCGTGGGGGGATAGCCTGGGCTTACT
>NW_028178594.1:0-12833 GCF_964030765.1 Micromesistius poutassou | reverse complement strand
TCCTAGGAGACACACAGGTGTCCTCCTAGGAGACACACAGGTGTCCTCCTAGGAGACACACAGGTGTCGCTCATAACACGAATGGGCGGCTCCTTTTATGTACAGGGGCATCAGAGGTATCATCAGGGGTATCATCAGGGGTATCATCAGGGGTATGCCCCTGATGCCCCCCCCTATCCCCCCAAACTAGTGAAGATGTCTCCGACCCGCACCCCTGGACCCTAAAGGCAGCAGGCCCGTGATTAGTGTTATGAGTGACAGCGCTGTTCGTCCAACGCTGTCTGTTGAGGACTCAGAATGCCCTTCATGATCCTCACTGTCAGGGTTCATTTAAACAGCCGACTAATGTGGGCGCAAGTGACAAGGAAAACAAGTTTGATTGGATTTTGATTGAAGGATCGTTTATTGATGTCATAGTATGGTCTGTGGAGTGCTCCATCATCTCGTCCAAGAAAAGAATGACTTATATAATAAGTGGAATAATAATAATTATTATTATTATTTTCAGTGAATGTTGTGATTGCTGCGTAGCATGTTTTAATCATTCTGACTAGCGGTCACTGAACTGGGAGGACCCACCCTGTTGCCATGGTCGCTGCACGTCGTCACATGATGGACAAATGATTCATATTACCGATTACTGATATTACGGATCACAGTTCCATTGCCCTACACACTTTCTTCGTTGAAGAAGTGGTGGGAGTGTGGGAACATAGCAAGAGGAGAGGAGTAAGAGATAATACTGTTGACTGTAAAAATAATACGTAAATAAATGCACACAGAGAAGAAATCTAAAGTCAAAAGTACTGAATTTAATGTAACCGCATTCAATGCATTCATAATTCCAGTATACGCAGCATCCAAGACATTAAGGAGACATTTAGCTTCAAATATCTGAATGGGGATGCATTACCGTACAGGTGGTGATAGTTTCTTTCCTATTCCCTGATTATTTTTTTTACATTCAACGGAACAACCTTGTAAGCAAACTAGGTCTAGTGGTCTATTAATTTGCCATTCATTCAGATGGGGATAGATGGTTTCCTTGGCTAACGCTAGGCTACGTAGGCTAGGGACAGAGCTATTGCGGCGGGGCACGTTTCAGTGCAGTGTGTTTTGTAGGCTGGCTTTGTAGCGGCTATGGGGAACATGGATCTAAGGAATAGGGAGGGTGATAGGCTGGTGTGCAGCAGGGAGGAGACCTCAGATGAGGCGTTGGATCTGCAGGGCCTCCAACGCACACAACCGTTACACACGATCACTCACCGGCAGGTATTACAAAACATTACATGAGGTCATGATTGTGTGATTGTGGTGATGGTCACGGTAAATGATCCCAGTTACGGTAAATGATCCCATTTGTGAAATGAGGAGGGCTCGGATTCTTGGAAAATAATGTCTTGTAAAAAAGTAAAGCCGATTCGATTGATTTAGAGATGATTAATTTGGAAATTTGGATTTAATCAGATTTTAGAAATGTTGTTATTCCGTTATTCTGTCAACTAGTAGTGATGTTCCTTCTGCTGGCGTGCGTGTGTGTGTGTGTGTGTGTGTGTGTGTGTGTGTGTGTGTGTGTGTGTGTGTGTGTGTCTGCGTGTGTGTCTGCGTGTGTGCGTGCGTGTGTGTGTGTGTGTGTGTGTGTGTGTGTGTGTGTGTGTCCAGCTGGAGGAGGGCCACACGGGCCGGTTGGAGCGGACGGAGGACCTGTGGCTGCGGGTGAGGAAGGACCACGCCCCGCGGCTCGCCCGCCTCTCCCTGGAGAGCCGCTCGCTGAGGGACGTCCTCCTGCACGGTACTCCTCCACCTCCTCCACCTCCACCACCACCACCACCACTAGCTCCACCTGCACCACCACCTCCACTAGCTCCACCACCTCCACCTGCACCACCTCCTCCACCTCTACTACCTCCACCACCTCTACTAGCACCACCTCCACCACCTCTACTAGCTCCACCACCTCCACCACCACTAGCTCCACCTCTACTAGCTCCACCTCCACTAGCACCACCACCTCCACCACCTCTACTAGCTCCACCACCTCCACCACCACTAGCTCCACCTCTACTAGCTCCACCACCACTAGCTCCACCTCTACTAGCTCCACCTCCACTAGCACCACCACCTCCACCACCTCTACTAGCTCCACCACCTCCACCACCACTAGCTCCACCTCTACTAGCTCCACCACCTCCACCACCACTAGCTCCACCTCTACTAGCTCCACCTCCACTAGCACCACCTCCTCCACCACCACCACTAGCACCACCTCCACTAGCTCCACCTCCACCACTAGCTCCACCACCTCCACCTCCACCTCTACTAGCTCCACCTCCACCACTAGCTCCACCACCTCCACCTCCACCTCTACTAGCACCACCTCCTCCACCACCACCACTAGCACCACCTCCACTAGCTCCACCTCCACCACTAGCTCCACCACCTCCACCTCCACCTCTACTAGCACCACCTCCACCTCCTCCACCACCTCCACCACTAGCACCACCTCCACCACCTCCACCACTAGCTCCACCACCTCCACTAGCACCACCACCACCACTAGCTCCACCTCCACCTCCACTAGCACCACCACTACTAGCTCCACCTCCACCACCTCTACTAGCACCACCTCCACCACTAGCACCTCCACCTCCACTAGCACCACCTCTACTAGCTCTAGCTCCACCTCTACTAGCACCACCTCCACCACTAGCACCTCCACCTCCACTAGCACCACCTCTACTAGCTCTAGCTCCACCTCTACTAGCACCACCTCCACCACTAGCACCTCCACCTCCACTAGCACCACCTCTACTAGCTCTAGCTCCACCTCTACTAGCTCCACCTCCACTAGCACCACCACCACCTCCACCACCACCACCACCTCCACCACTAGCTCCACCTCCACCTCCACTAGCTCCACCTCCACCACCACCACCTCCACCACCACTAGCACCACCATCACCTCCACCACTAGCTCCACCTCCACTAGCACCACCTCCACCTCCACTAGCACCACCACCACCTCCACCACCACTAGCTCCACCTCTACTAGCTCCACCACCACTAGCTCCACCTCTACTAGCTCCACCTCCACTAGCACCACCACCTCCACCACCTCTACTAGCTCCACCACCTCCACCACCACTAGCTCCACCTCTACTAGCTCCACCACCTCCACCACCACTAGCTCCACCTCTACTAGCTCCACCTCCACTAGCACCACCTCCTCCACCACCACCACTAGCACCACCTCCACTAGCTCCACCTCCACCACTAGCTCCACCACCTCCACCTCCACCTCTACTAGCTCCACCTCCACCACTAGCTCCACCACCTCCACCTCCACCTCTACTAGCACCACCTCCTCCACCACCACCACTAGCACCACCTCCACTAGCTCCACCTCCACCACTAGCTCCACCACCTCCACCTCCACCTCTACTAGCTCCACCTCCACCACTAGCTCCACCACCTCCACCTCCACCTCTACTAGCACCACCTCCACCTCCTCCACCACCTCCACCACTAGCACCACCTCCACCACCTCCACCACTAGCTCCACCACCTCCACTAGCACCACCACCACCACTAGCTCCACCTCCACCTCCACTAGCACCACCACTACTAGCTCCACCTCCACCACCTCTACTAGCACCACCTCCACCACTAGCACCTCCACCTCCACTAGCACCACCTCTACTAGCTCTAGCTCCACCTCTACTAGCACCACCTCCACCACTAGCACCTCCACCTCCACTAGCACCACCTCTACTAGCTCTAGCTCCACCTCTACTAGCTCCACCTCCACTAGCACCACCACCACCTCCACCACCACCACCACCTCCACCACTAGCTCCACCTCCACCTCCACTAGCTCCACCTCCACCACCACCACCTCCACCACCACTAGCACCACCATCACCTCCACCACTAGCTCCACCTCCACTAGCACCACCTCCACCTCCACTAGCACCACCACCACCTCCACCACCACTAGCTCCACCTCTACTAGCTCCACCACCACTAGCTCCACCTCTACTAGCACCACCTCCACCACTAGCACCTCCACCTCCACTAGCACCACCTCTACTAGCTCTAGCTCCACCTCTACTAGCACCACCTCCACCACTAGCACCTCCACCTCCACTAGCACCACCTCTACTAGCTCTAGCTCCACCTCTACTAGCTCCACCTCCACTAGCACCACCACCACCTCCACCACCACCACCACCTCCACCACTAGCTCCACCTCCACCTCCACTAGCTCCACCTCCACCACCACCACCTCCACCACCACTAGCACCACCATCACCTCCACCACTAGCTCCACCTCCACTAGCACCACCTCCACCTCCACTAGCACCACCACCTCCACCACTAGCTCCACCTCCACTAGCACCATCTCCACTAGCACCACCACCACTAGCTCCACCTCCACCACCTCCACTAGCTCCACCACCTCTACTAGCTCCACCTCCACCACTAGCACCACCACCACCTCCACCACTAGCACCACCACCACCACCACTAGCTCCACCACCACCACCACCACCAGCATCACCTCCACCACCAGCACTACCACACTCCTCCTCTGGTAGCTCATATAGTATAAACCATATAGTTCATTCATTCTATTCATGAGTATGTCGGGTACACTTTACTTTCTCTACTTTATTAACTTGATCCCCATTGACGCTCCGGATACCCCTCCACTCAGCCAGCTGAGCTAGTTCACCTCAGACAGCTGCACAGCCAGTAAGAAAAGAGAATCTTATTGTAAATCGACATACTGCTACCAGTATGTCGTAACTATTACAAATTATTATTTTTTTTATATCATTTTTGGAAGACCTTGAAAAAGAATCGTGAAATCTGACCTTAAATTACCCAAAATTGGGTTCACATGCTCCTTAATCAAGTTATTTTAAATTTTTTCGATTCTGGTAAAAATATCCGTGTTATGTATTCATGCACAAATAAGATTATGAGCAAATGGTCTGCCATTATTCAATAAATCACAAGTCCACTTCAGAGGAGCCCACCGCCCTAAAAATGAGTGGGCCCATCAAGGACATCCCCCTTAAGTAATGTGGAACGTTTTACGTTGATAGCAAAACAAATTACGGCGGCGTCTGATCACATTACCACTGTTGCTTGAGATTTACAGATAATTTTATAATGGAAGTCAATGGGGAAAAAAAAAACGCTTCAACCATTCCGAAGGTGAACATCTCACATCTTTCAACGTTGGCACACGAATAGAAACCACACACAAGCAGGTCTCCAGGAAGTAAAGTACCGCTGTGGTGACCGGGTGTGGTGACAAAAAGCATCAGCCTATTTAAAGGCCACAAGTCCACTCCCAACGGCCCAGGGACTTAACGCTTGGTGCGCTTTCTCATTGGCCTTGCTAGCATTAGCATGTTAGCATGCTCACTGAATATTGCGCATATAACGATTTGGCTCATGCACCCACACACATTTTCGTCAGAAATGCCTCGTGACCAATTTTATTATTATTATTTATTTGAGATATAATGCTGTACTTGTTGGGAATTTGTAATTCCCCTGGATTGTTTGTTAATTTGTCATTATTATGCATATATTTGACACACCACACACACACACAAATGTTAATGTTCTAGTGGCAACCAGGATATCTCCACAAAGCCAAGCCTCTGGTTCAGTCAGAATCACACGGCCTTTGGTTGACAATGGAGGATATTGTCAGTAGCTTTGGTGCAGAGCGTCCTAATAGTGTAATTATTGATATCGGTTGAAGGAAACCCCTCTTTATTGTGTTTGGGACAGGCAAGCCCAAACTGGGCCGCGAGCTGGGCCGCGGCCAGTACGGGGTGGTCTACCTGTGTGACAGCTGGGGGGGGAACAACCCCTGCGCCCTGAAGTCGGTGGTTCCTCCCGACGACAAACATTGGAATGATCTGGCCCTGGAGTTCCACTACACCAGGTCAGTCAGCCCCCCCCCCCCCCCGCAGGCAGCTCGGGAGTTGGTATGGTCCGTTTGTATGGGAACAACATTTGTTCCCATACAAACGGTGTTTAGTACTGTTTGTTTGGGGACAAATGCTGTTTGTATTGGGACAAATATGGTCTGTTTGAGGACAAATACAGACGCATATAATTTTTCTGATGCATTGCACTGAATTATTTGCAGCTTACGCTCATTTTCGCTACTGGTCTATTAATGGGTGTTTTAGTAACCAAGGTGTGGAATAATGGGGAGTTTAATTGTGAGCATTCTTTATGATACGAACCACTAAGGCGGGTGTAACACCACTGAGTCATGGTGTTATGTTGCTCAACCCGCCGACACTTCAATAAAAGACAAAAGGCTGTTACTGCATTGCGTTGTTTTTGTGAAGGTACTCAAGTGTTGGATACGTGGTCCGCACGCATCGCTTGACAAAACTCGCTCCACCCCGATAGTAACGCCTTGTTCTCCTTCATTGATCAGACGTTCTGACAGGTTGGATCTTGAGGCTGTTTTAATCCTCTAACCAGGCCGAGAACTTGTCACCTCTGCGGTTGAGCGTTAGGAATGCAGTGCATGACCGGGAGGGCAGGGACTGCTGCCCCCTGGTGGATAATTTAATAAAACCTGATCGAAAAACCAACTCAAAACCACACCTCGTCTCCAAGCATCAAAACCTCCCCGTTTGATAACAAACGGCCCCTCCTTGGAGTTCCATCCTTTTAGTCTCACTTCGATCAACTGTTCGGCATCGACGATCGATAAAGGTTGAATTGAAGGGGTCCTGTCCCTGCGCTCAGGTCCTTGCCCAAGCACGAGCGTCTGGTGGACCTGCACGGCTCGGTGATCGACCACACCTACAGCGGCGGCTCCAGCATCGCCGTGCTGCTCATCATGGAGCGTCTCCACAGGGACCTCTACACCGGCATCAAGGTGAACCCGCTGCCACAGCTCAGTGCTCACGCGTACATACTCCCCGTTTCAGCTGAAACGGGCCCATATGTGGTTCCCCATATCTCTACTCTCTCGTGTGTGGTATTGGTTTAACGTCAGCCGGGGGGCCGACCGGGCCCGCGCTGGACGCCTCTCTTAACGCCTCGGTTGTGCCCCAGGCTGGCCTGTCGCTGCAGGAGAGGCTCCAGGTCGCCCTGGACGTGGTGGAGGGCATCCGCTTCCTGCACGGCCAGGGCCTGCTGCACCGAGACATCAAGCTGAAGAACGTCCTGGTGAGTGCAGCAGCGGAAGAGAGACCTTTGTGTCGTGGGATCTGCAGCGGGGGGGGGGACCGCATAGATTGAGTGACGTGGTCGAGCAGATTCTAGAGAGTGTGGTGATTGGTTGATTTGTGGTAGGGTATTCAAGTTTTTTTTCATCCAGAAAATCCATTGCGATGAAACTGAGAGTTGCTATTGTAAAATTATATATCCAATTAAACGACATAAATTCAATTCCTGTTTTGTTTAGTCTAGTATAAAGCAATGCAACCCTTCACCAGTTGCCCTCCTCCACACTGTTCGTCATTGTGTGTGTGTGTGTGTGTGTGTGTGTGTGTGTTTTTACGAGCGCCCGTGTCATGTGTTCTGCATGTGAATCCTCCTCCTCCTCCTCCTCCTCCGCTCTCCTCACAGTTGGACAAACAGAACCGGGCGAAGATCACAGACCTGGGCTTCTGCAAGCCCGAGGCCATGATGTCTGGCAGCATCGTGGGGACCCCCATCCACATGGCCCCGGAGCTGTTCACCGGTCAGACACAGAGCATGAAACTAATGGCTGGGGGGTTAGCACACGTAGACAGAGAAGGGGGCTGGTCCATTAGAGAAGTTGACTAGCCGTGAAGTGATTTCAATGTAAACGACTGCATGCATCGCTTGTAATGTAAAAGAGTCTTATCGCTTTGACTAGATGCTTTTATTTGAAAATGTCGCCCCCCCGCAGGGAAGTACGACAACTCGGTGGACGTGTACGCGTTCGGGATCCTGTTCTGGTACCTGTGCACCGGCTCGGTGAAGCTCCCCGAGGCCTTCGAGAAGTGTGCCAGCAAGGACCAGCTCTGGACCAACGTCAAGAAAGGTGAGCCGCTCACACCTCTGCGGTGTGTGTGTGTGTGTGTGTGTGTGTGTGTGTGTGTGTGTGTGTGTGTGTGTGTGTGTGTGTGTGTGTGTGTGTGTGTGTGTGTGTGTGTGTGTGTGTGTGTGTGTGTGTGTGTGTGTGTGTGTGTGTGCGTCTGCGATGGGAGACAGCTTCTTCTTCTTCAGGATCCCTGAGGATGTGGAAATGAGTGTGTGTGTGTGTGTGAGAGCGATGTGTGGGTCTATGAGCCATTTGTGTGTGTGTGTGTTAGCGATTTGTGTGTGTGTGTGTGTGTGTGTGAAGACCCTCAATGGCTCCATCATGAGCTGTCGGGGGGCTGCTGGCAGCAGACTGAGCGAGTTGTGTGGTGTGTGGTGTGGTGTGCAGGCGCCCGGCCCGAGAGGCTGTCCAGCTTCGACGAGGAGTGCTGGCAGCTGATGGAGGCGTGCTGGAACGGGGACCCCTCCCAGAGGCCCCTGCTGGGCATCGTGGAGCCCAGCCTGCAGAGCATCACGTCGCGCCTCTGCCACTGCGGCTCCGACCAGAAGAGCAGCAGCCTGGAGGATTCCACCTGAAAAAAAAAAAAAAAAGGAAAGATACATCAATTTAAAAAAAACAAAGATAACATTCCTTTTCGGTGACGGACGACACTCTCGGACGACGTGTCGTTGGTGGGACCTGTACCTTGTAACGCGTAGAGCAGGTGTAGGATGTAGTATGTCTAAGCTGTTCCTGTTTACCACTGTTTAGATTTACACTATTTATATGACATTGATACAAAAGACCCGATAGGTTTCACAAACATGTTTTCGTTGTTTGCCGCTTTGTGTATTTGTATACAAACTCTGACATTGTGCTATTGTGTCTCGGGCCGCCATGCTAATTACTTAGTGGTCGGACGACTTGTTACTTAGGTGCAAAGATGTTTTAAAAAAAAAAAAAAAGTATAAAAATAGACCATTTTCAGTATTATGACTTCATGTGTAAAAGATACATTTTAGATTATTTAAATTGAATATACTGCTGCATCAATACAAAAATATGTTGTGTTTTAAATAAAAAAAGTGAAAATGTTGAATTATTTCTGAGTCATGCATCGTTTTTCTCATTAAATGTGTAATGTTGTCAAAGCTGTAAAATATTCTAGAATTGGAATTGGGCTGTGTTGCGTTTGAAACATGCTTTTTAAACATGTAAATAGGTTCAGGAAACCTGCTAAATAAAGACGCTATTTCTTACTGCACTGTGGTGAACTGCTGTGTAGAACATCTGTAGGCCTATCTATAACTATATATATCTATAGATAGATATGCCTACAGATTACAAGAGCAAGCGTGGCTCCACACACCCCATGACCGCAGAGGTCCAGGAACACATCTCCGTCCTGAGAGCCAGGCTGGCCCCCAGAGGAGCAGACCCCCCGGCCGGGGGGCTCTGGAGGCCCTGCAGGGCTTGGGGAGGGTCCTCCTGGTCTCCAGACTTGGGACACGTTCAGCCACAGCGACCGCTAGAGATGAATGTTCATTAAAGGTACCGTATTACACCTCCAGGTGTGAGTGTGATAGCCGTTACCAGCCGTCATGGGCGTGTCCACCTAGATGTGTGCTGTATAGAGCAGTCTACCAGTCTTACCCAGTGGACTGTAGCAAAACGTTGCTCATCTATCCGTCATACATCTAGGTGGACACGCCCATTTGTGATGTCAGAAGAGGCAGATTTTCAAAACGGCTTGTAACGGCTAATCACACTCACACCTGGTGGTGTAATATGGGAACTTTAAAGAAAAAAATCCTAATAATAGAGAAGCCATACTTGTGTCCCATAGCACAATATTCAGAGGAGCGATCAATACAAAGAAATACAATCCAATAGTGAGAGCCACCCGTCTAATGTAGGGGTCCCCAACGTTTTTTTTGCCGTTACTCCAATTTATTTGGTCTGAATATTCTTGGGTCCCCGAAATCGTACATGTTGTGGATCTCCTTCCCAACACATCATCTGCCTGTAATATATCCCAGTGAATTTGTTTTCTTATGGCTATAAATCAGTAGTTTGTATATAAAGGCCCTTTACAAATACTGGATCTATCCATTTTAAATTGAGTTTTTTCTCCCCATTAATCTCAAGGGTTTCATGAGCATTGCCGACTGCTCCTATGTTCTTTGTAAGGTCGCTATTGTCCTTCGTGGATTTGGCTTACCCAAATTGATAAGGTGGGTTTGTGAGGAGAGCCTTTTAACTTTGAAAGAGGAGAAAAGAAACACGACAAAAAAAACAATCATGGTAGCCACTTCTGTCTGTTTTACTTGAAATCGGGTGAAATCCTTTACAAAGCATTTCCACATAGAAAAATAACAGCCATTTCCTAGACACTACCCTGTATCACTAAAGCTTGGACATCACCTACGACAGCTGGTGGTTGTGGAGCAGTTGATTGCTTGGGCGCTATGATGATAGACAGTTTGTATAGAAGTTAAAAAAACAATAAAACAAGGAGTAGGTTTAATGTGCCAGTTATTCCCACTAAGTTTCCAACATTATTTGAAAGTCATTTTATTAAATCAACATGAAAAACCTTTTGATTTTGTGGTGCACTTCTCCATTCATTGTTTCCCACACATCTGTTACACTGGGATGTTAAACCAGTGGTGTTTCAGCTTTGAAATGAAGTACAATTAATTTAAGACACAAAACAGCAATTGTAAAATGACTATCGTCACTGGACTTGGCACGGGCGCAACAACAGATGTAGGATCAGCTTTACAGTCTGTATGGAACCAGGTTCACAGACACGGTTTGAAAAGGTTATTTGTGATCGGATCTGGTGACAACTGCATCAGAGGAGTACATGGAGATTGAATGGCTGTTAAAATGATATCTACAAAGGTCATACATATTCTGAAGAGAGAGAGAGAAGCAGAACGGCCTTTCCTTCACAATATAAAAAAACAACAGTGAAATGAATTTGTTCCAGTTAGTATACGAGTCCGACTGTGTTACGTAAGCAATTCCTTTTATAGATATGGTGAAACCACAGGGTGGAAACCCTCATTTTTTTTTTTTTTTACAGGCAACTCTGTACAGTCACATTGGATTACAGTTGGAATATTACAGCAAGGTCGAAGCAGGTATTTAGATATTTTACAACAAATGCCTAAAAAAAACAAAAAACAAAAAAAACGCCTCAGAGCTAGTCTATAAAATACAGTGTTTTAGTCAATGAGGTCACAGGACCGCGTCGCTCCCGCGGCGAGGAGAGCGACAGCGTCCGATACCGAGAGCATTCCTCACGTCCGTGGAACAAAGGGATGACAGCGAACGAAAGATAAAGTCCTTCCCCGGCTGACTCGAGGGAATGGCGGCGTGATGCAGCGGCCGCCGCCGTCGTCGTTGGCTCCGCCCACCCCCCCGGCTCCGCCCACACCCCCAGCTCCGCCCCCCCTGGGGAGCTGTGCGACCACACAGCTCGTCCCTCGTCGGTGTCAAGTAGCTTATATCGGATATGTTACAGTGTGGACTCCCTGTCAATCTGTCCATCCGTGCGTTTTTAGATCGTCAACCGTCAACCTCATCCAACCTGGAGGAGGAGGAGGAGGAGGAGGAGGAGGAGGAGGAGCAGCGGCCTCTGGACGAAGATCTGTCGATGACCCGGCACGGAGCATTGGGGCCGGGGGGGTCCGTGTCCCCCTCTCCTCTGATAGAGAGGGGGTGTGGGGGTCCGTGTCCCCCTCTCCTCTGATAAGGAGGGGGTGTGGGGGTCCGTGTCCCCCTCTCCTCTGATAAGGAGGGGGTGTGGGGGTCCGTGGACAGACTCTGTCGTCGGTCAGAGGTCCTGTGACGACCTCGGTACCTGAGACCTGAACTCCAGCGCGGGACGGTGCCGATGCGGTCTCCTAGCAACCGCGAGCGGCGGCGACTGTATGTCATCCTTTAACGCAAACTTGTGGTGTTTTTGTGTGTGTGTGTGTGTGTGTGTGTGTGTGTGTGTGTGTATGTGTGTGTGTGTGTGTGTGTGTCTAATTCCCTGAATAGTTCTACAATTCTACCAAACCGAATGGCCCCGCCCGAAAAAAGATGAGTTCTTCATTTGCTCCGTATTCTGCCGAACAAAACACAAATGTGGGAACAAACTCATAAACAATCATTTAAAAACGTTAAAAAAAAAGAAAAAAGACCGCCAGAGCATCCTGGCAGGCAGTGTAAATTAAAAAGTGCATCGCTTTCAAGTATGTAAACAAAAACAACAGATTCTTTTTTTTCGAGGGAAGGCGGAACCAATCGGTGTGCTTTAAGCCTCGGCCAATGAGGTGACTCCTGAGGTTTGGCACACGTTCACACACACACACACACACACACACACACACACACACAACCGACACACACACACACACACGCCCCAAACATAGGCACGACACCGAGAAGGGAATGTCCAGCGCTCAACCCCTCCGTGCTGCCTCTCTCTCCCCTCCTCTCCCTCTCTCTCCCCCTCTGAGCTCTTCTTCATTGCCATTGGACGGATGCCGTGACGCCGGTGTGTCCGTCTCTAGGACCTGTGAAGACACACCCCCTTTCCCGGTCACATGGAGAGGAAACGGAAGCTGCCAGAGGAACAGCGGTGGCGAGGAGGAGGAGGAGCGGTGGGAGACGAACACAAACACAACACAAACACAAACACAACACAAACACAACACAAACACACACACCAGGGAACCAAACAGGACAACACAGACAGGTGGAAACACAACAGAAAAAAAAGAAACAGAAATTGAAA
>NW_028178595.1:10000-12898 GCF_964030765.1 Micromesistius poutassou | reverse complement strand
GGCTCCTGGTGCACGGAGGAGTCCAGAGTGAGTGTCACAAATCAGCCCCCGCCCCCCCCCCGCACCCCCCCCCCCCCCTTATCCAGACAAACCTGACATCCTGGGTACCGCGACAAGCAGCCATCTCCCCCCGCCGAGTCCTGCATACAAACAGCCAGACAGACGGACACACAGACTGACTGATGCCCAGACCCCGACAAACAGCCAGACAGACAGACAGACCAGACAGACCAGACAGACAGACGGCGATGAGCGACGGCGGCAGGACAGATAGACAGAGGGACAGACGCACCGACAGAGACAGACCGGTGCACAGCCCACGGATAGGGAGAGAGGGACAGACGTACGGACATGGACACAGCACACGGATAGGGAGAGAGGGACAGACGCACGGACATGGACACAGCACACGGATAGGGAGAGAGGGACGGACGTACGGACATGGACACAGCACACGGATAGGGAGAGAGGGACGGACGTACGGACAGACAAGACGAGAAAAGAACGGACAGATTGGTAGACATGGAAGGAGGGTGAAAGAACAGACGGAGAGGAAGACAAACAGACAGAGATAGAAAGCAATTTAAAGCAGTGAGTGAGAGAGAGAGAGAGAGAGAGAGAGAGAGAGAGAGAGATGGGCAGACAGAGAGAGAGAGTAAGAGAGAGGCAGAGAGAGAGTGAGCAGGAGAGAATGTAAGAGAGAGAGAGAGAGATAGTGTGAGGGAGAGAATGTAAGAGAGAGAGAGATAGTGTGAGGAGAGAATGTGAGAGAGAGAGAGATAGTGTGAGGGAGAGAATGTTAGAGAGAGAGAGAGATAGTGTGAGGGAGAGAATGTTAGAGAGAGAGAGAGATAGTGTGAGGGAGAGAATGTTAGAGAGAGAGAGATAGTGTGAGGGAGAGAATGTTAGAGAGAGAGAGAGAGAGATAGTGTGAGGGAGAGAATGTTAGAGAGAGAGAGAGAGATAGTGTGAGGGAGAGAATGTAAGAGAGAGAGATAGTGTGAGGGAGAGAATGTAAGAGAGAGAGATAGTGTGAGGGAGAGAATGTAAGAGAGATAGTGTGAGGGAGAGAATGTTAGAGAGAGAGAGAGAGAGAGATAGTGTGAGGGATAGAATGTTAGAGAGAGAGTGAGAGATGGACTCAGAGATCCTGCAGAGTGCTCGCAGGTCGCTGTGCAGCCTCACAGACAGACCAGCTCATGGGAAAGACAGCCAGGCACAAGGGTACCAACTCTGGTTGGCAAAGAGAGGCAGGCAGCAATATACACCTACAGACAAACACACAGGACCAGAAGCATACATGTAGATCTGTTTGGGGTGGGGGGGGGGTAAGGTAAGGTAAGGTAAGGTAAGGTAAGGTAACTTTATTTATACCCGAGGGTAGATTTGGTTGCAGGTGAAAAGAGCGGGCTGCTTACACACACACCCATAGACAACATTAACGACATTGACAGAAAACAGTGACACAACAGGGACGACGGTGCTCCAGACGTAGAGGGGGCACGCATCCTTCATACGAGCCGACAACAGACCCACTACGACATACAGGTTCTATGTATCCTGTGATTCATCATGGTTTTCCTCATATATACGTATATATATATATATATCACCTGATTCACTTTATGTGTGCATATGAAGAAAGCCGATGCACCGGGCATCGAACAAATGCATTGTGTCTGTTAAAAGATTGTTGTTTTTCCCTTTTGTCCCCTTCCGCGTAAGATGCACCCTCCAAACCTCCACAGGTGTCCCGTAAGGGCTGCAGGCTAGGTCAGTAGCTCAGCTTCCATACGTGTGTGGTGTGTTCCTCCTCCTCCACCTCCTCCTCCTCCTCCTTCTCCTCCTCCTTCTCCTTCTCCTCTTCTTCGTCCTACACTCCATCCCGACACCCATGTCAATGCTTCTCTCGGCCGGGGGGGGGGGAGGGGGGTGGGGGTGGGGGGATTGATGGGTCGAGGCTCGACGATGATGATGATGATGATGATGAAGTCGGGGGGGAGTCTGATGGGGTGCCTGCCCACCCGTCCAACCGGCGACAAACCCTCTCCCTTTCCTCTCATACTTCTTTTTCTTCTTATTCGTTTTTATTGGTTTGTGTGCTGGTGCTTGCACGTCAGTGTGTGTTTGTGTGTGTGTGTGTGTGTGTGTGCGTGTGTGCGTGCGTGCGTGCGTGCGTGCGTGTTTGACGGTTTGTGTGAGTGTGATGTTTGGATGGTTTGCTTACGTTTACATTTTGATTCAATTTCTAATTTCCTCTCTATTTCCTTGTAGCAAACGGCTATCCTTATTTACCTCAGTTGTCTCTTGCTTCTCTGGAAACCCTTCTATTTACAGACCCCTCATTTCTTTGTATTTACCAGGTCAAGATATGGCAAATTATTAATATTATCGGGTAATTTCCACTGTAATTAAGTAGATAAATACAGAGAATGTACTTCAGAAATACTATGAAAAACCTCCACTATTATCCATCAACTCAACTAAGTAAGGTGTAGCTGTGACCGTATTGAATTGGTAATATGTCAGGTATAGTCAGTGCCGCCGCTCCCCATACACAGAGTACGCAGAGAGCGTAGGGGCCCCAAGTACCTGGGGGGGGCCCCGGCCAACTACCAGCGGGCGTACAATCAGCGCGTAGGGCCCCCAAAAGCTTAGCAGCGGCTCTGGGTATAGTTGCCTATTTCCTTGGAAAGTAGCCAACTAATTCTAGCTAATTCTTAGAAACACCTCCTCTGTTACCCATCCAAGGTTTATGTTGGGAGCACAGCTCTAGTTGAATTATCTATCTATCTAGAAATTAGGATGGTACTTTCTTATAAAATATAATAAATGTCTCAGATAGTTATTGTTCATGGCTCCACTTCTTTATAAAGGGTTTATTTGATTTACCGTAGA
>NW_028178595.1:0-5000 GCF_964030765.1 Micromesistius poutassou | reverse complement strand
GCAATCCCTCTCGCTAAGCACTCACCGCAGGCCCAAGAAACACAGTGAATAATTCAGCCCAAAGTAACTAAAAATACCCCCCTACTCCTCCTCTTACCCAATGAATTATTCTCTGTATCTGATGCCCCAGCCCTGAAAGGGAGAGGAGAGAGGAGAGAGGGGGAGAGGGGAGGGGGGGGGGGTACCTAGAGAGCAAGATAACAAGAGACCCAGTGGGAGGAGGTGAAAAAGAACACAGAACAGAGAAAAGTTTTGAAAATGGGACCAGCCGACGGGAGGGAGCCCGGAGATGTTGGAGACGTTGAACCGTGGAAGAACGAGGAGAAAGACGACGGACGCTCAGTATGCAGGCCTGGGCCCCTCGCCTATTGATCACTGTGAGGTGATTAGATTAATAGATTAACCCCGCACCACCCCCCCCCCCCCCCCCCCCACCCCCATCCCCCCCCGTCTCGTCCTGGAAGCATGTAACCCGTGACGACTCCGCAGCATACACACACACACACACGCCTGACGGACAGGATCGTTTAGCGCCCAGGCGTGGTAACGGGGGGGGGGGGGGGGGCACTGCACTGTCTGCATACTAGGTGTGACCTTTTCCTCGCTGTGAACCTCTTTTATTTCATTTCCTTTGTTTACACTGATGCCACGCGCTTGTGTTCACCAGACACCCTGTGCCGAGCAAGCACTGCATAAAATTGCTATGAAAAATACACTTTGAACAGTGCAGTTGAAATGCTGGGCTGGTTTTTAAATAGATAGCATAATCTTTGTATAGATATACATATAACGCTGATTAAATGATACGGGTACACGTTTTTTTTTTGACAATGCACTGGAACAGAATGTCCCCTGGAACAGCTCAGCTGCAACACACACACACAGTCATAGATTTAACGCTCTACATGAATACCTGGCAGAATTGGCAGTTAATCAAAGGCGGACTTGATGGAACACCATTATGTTAATTAACATCCGTGTACAATTTTGAGTCAGCAGCCCATAATTTAATTCTCGTCCCGTCGGTTGATCCCCCTTCAGTAATTACCTGCGCAATACTGAAGCCGTCGGAAAAGAAAGAAAATCCATGGTACGTACCGGAAGACTGCCCGGCCAGGGGACGTTCACGCTCCATTTACGGCTCGATGCTCGATGGCAAGAAAGAAGGCTCACTCACTCACTTGATTTCCACCATTTTCTTAATAACTAGAATCCCCGATTGCGGGAACCTTGTCCTTTATCCCGAAGGAGAAGGAGGGTGGAGTGTGACACAAAACACACGGTCAACACACTCCACACTTAGAGCCATCTCTAGGACCACAATGAGGTGGTGCCTTTGGCGTTTGCAGAATGCCACCGTTCTTCTTTTCCGGGCTAAGGGATGATGGGATGATGTTCTTTTTCTAAGGGATGAAGTGGCTAATCGGGGCCACAGATATCCCGCATCGAGCAGCCCTGCATTACCTTCAACAATTTCTCCAAGCCGATTAGCGCTCCTTTGAAGTAATTGGTGGTGAGGGGGGGGATTTGATGCGGTTTAACACCATTCGTCTGACGAAATAGAATCTCTAAACTCCAGTCCACGTAAAGGGGGGGGCCGGCGGAGGCGAGTTCCGGGCAATAGACTTGACTCATCGTGAAGGACTCGCCGTCTTCCCTCTGAATATTCATCAGCTTAACGGCAGGCCTTTTCTCTCCCCTGCTACGCTCGCGGTTCCTCCTCGGAGCACGTTGACAAACGGCTTGAGCCGCGTGCGTGCGATTGAAAGGCCGGACGTTTGCCGGGTGACCTAGCTGACGGCTCGGCTTCCCGTGTTGTCTTCAGCGCATTGACTTGGGGGAGCCGTGAAGGGCTGCAATCTTCCCCTGCACAGAGTTGTGCAGTGCATTATGTTTCTGTTTGACTGCGACTCGCCCAGAGTGGCCATTCAGGCCAAGCTGTTCTTTTGTTATCCGCTTGGCTGGTCAGCGCGGCGGGCTACATCAATGATCAATCAATGATTTTTCTTTCTGGCGGTGTTGTTGTTGTTGCTGTTCTTGTTGTTGTTGTTGTTGTTGTCATCATAAGGTCGACACCGATTCATTTTTTCCGGCTGCCGCAGTACAAATTGCCTCGTGGACTCGCTGAAGAGACGGAGAAATCCAGCGGGCGAGAGGCGCAGAGAGAGAGAGAGAGAGAGAGAGAGAGAGAGAGAGCGAGCGAGAGGGAGACTGAGCTGGATGAGCACGCTCTGATCAATGGCAAAACAGACTCTCATTAATTGATAACAGAATGAGAGATGACGGTAACGTCCTCATGTACATAAAAGACAACAATAAGGGCGGGGGGGGGGGGGGGGGGAGGGGGGGACGGGGGGGGGGGGGGACGGAGAAGAACCAAAGAAGAAAAACAAGGTATTAATAGAGCACCGTGTTCAACTCACTGTCCCAGGCCTCCGACGGTACAAGAGAAGATCTGCGGTAGAAGCGGCGCCGACGGAGCAGACCGGTGCATGGTCTGCTCCGACCACCAGGGGGGCACAGATGTACAGCCCTCAACATGAGAGAACGCCGTAATGGGCCGCACTCCTCCGTCCTACACCCGGCCAGCTGTAGCCGACCCCCTTCCCCTCTCCCTCCCCCCCCCCTCACCGAGGTCTGTGAGAGGCTTTGTCTCCGTCCTCCGTCCACCACCCACCGTAGGGGCCGGTGTTTTCCCTGAGCGGTGGCGGCGGCGGCGGCGGCGGCGGCGGCGGCGGCGCTGCTATCGGCTTCTGTCGGCCACGCCTTGTCACGCCGTGAATGAAGAGGAACCGGGCACTGCGTGGCGGCGGCGGCGCAGTCACCCGTCCGCTGTCTCCCGCGTTCTATCGATTGGCTGACACCTGAGACACACGGCGATCAGACTGATGGTGCTTTTTGCAACAAAAAAAACTGTAGTTGGAAATGAATGTCTTATCTGCTCCTTGTGACTCTGTGTTGCTATGTGCACTTCCCCTCTGTCGGGGACATGGTTTTTGACAATCAGCTTCGACCTAGAGCATGTCATAATGCTTATTCCTTTCTTTTATAAATATATTTATATTGTCCAAGAATCGATGCTTTTTATATCCATGCTTTACTTAATGATGTCGTCGTCTTGTGAGTTGTATCTGCCTGACCCGGGGGGTATCACTCTTCCCCACTCTCTCTCCCCTGCTTTCATTCTCCATCACTATTAATCTCTTTATCTCTCTCTCTCTCTCTCTCTCTCTCATTAACCATCACTGTCTCTCTCCGTATCTCACTCTCAATCACTGTCTCTCTTTCCCTCTCTCATTCTCCATCACTGTCTCTCTCTCTCTCTCTCTCTCTCCCTCTCTCATTCTCCATCACGGTCTCTCTCCCTCTCTCTCTCTCTCTCTCTCTCTCTCCCTCCCTCCCTCCCTCATGCTCTATCACTGTCTCTCGCCCACTGCAGCCCTGTTTAACCTCATCCCTGTGGGTCTGAGAGTCGTGGCCATCCAGGGGCTGAAGAGTGGATTCTACATCGGCATGAACGGGGAAGGCATGCTCTACAGATCGGTGAGTCGGCTTCAAAAAAAGTGTGTGTGTGTGTGTGTGTGTGTGTGTGTGTGTGTGTGTGTCTGTGCAGGTGTGTATTTGCATGACATGTGTGCGGCGTCTATGTGTTACAGTAATACGATTATTATAAGTATGGGTGCATGTCAGGGTGAAAGCATGTTAATATGCATTTTAAAATGAGTATGTTTCCGTATTCTCTCTTAGTATTCCCACCAATAACTAACTAACCCCAGGATTAGACTGCATTGTCGCAAGCACCCTCTTGTCTCTGCCCTACTCCTGAACACTAGCTGTGCTGTGTTTGTGACGACGATGAGGAGGATGATGATGATGATGATGATGGTGATGGTGACGATGATAATGATGGTCTGCAGTTCTAAACGCAGCAATAATCGCCCACCCCCATTGTTCTCTCCCCAGCATTAGCTTGTTTGGATTTGACACCAAAGCTAAGCGCTCGTGCTATTGAAACAAATCCTCATGCCAACGGTTCGGCACAAAAGAGCTACAGGGGACTTTTATTGTCCACATTATAAGCGGACACAACTCTCGACTGATTAAATTCTATTACATTCAATCAGCTCCCTTTCATCCCGTGTCTCATTTCCTCAAACATGACAGACACGTCAGAGTGAAATAGAAAGCGCCGACCTGAAGTTTGAAGGAATGTCATTTGTGTCAATTACATCACAGTTCTTTTTAGGCATGCTTTGTTGAATCTGCAAATACACATGGGTAAATGATGGTCCATTGGAAGACGCCAATCCTCATCTGCGTGGTGTCTCTCAGGATAATGGCCTCCAGAAGGCATAGCCGGGCGGTTAGGGGCCGGCGGGAGCGAGGACGTGGGCTCCTGAGATAGGATATATAAGGCTGCTCGCCATAATGACAAGCACATAAAAAGGCCTGCAGCTGCAGAACCTGGAACTGGTTTACATTAATGTGATGCAATGAAAGAGGGGGAGAGGTATTCAGCAGAAAGAGAGAGAGAGAGAGAGAGAGAGAGAGAGAGAGAGAGAGAGAGAGAGAGAGAGAGAGAGAGAGAGAGAGAGGGAGAGAGATAGATAGTGGGAGACAGAGAGAAAGAGAGGAAGAGAGAGATATGATGACGCTGATGAAACAGGGATCATAGAAACAGACTCGGTGGGGAGGTTATGCAACCTCCAGCCTCAGGATCCCTAATACAGTTACACACAAGTCACGCTTTTAGTAATACAGGACTGAAAAAATTCCACGTTTCCCAGAGGGATTTGACAGCAGGGAGCAGCACTAGTGACATAATGATCCCCAGCCAGCTATTGGGGAGGACTTCAATGAAGCTACAAATCATCCAAAACCCATAACACTTATTGTCAAACGAGCTGTCTCTCTTAAAATAGAAATCACAATTATTCATAGTGCTGCGAGTGATCAAAGCCGGCCTCGGTGTTAGACTGCGGCACGACCGTCGTCAAACA
>NW_028178596.1:0-15582 GCF_964030765.1 Micromesistius poutassou | reverse complement strand
TCACATACACAACACTTTACTTTCCCTCTCTGCACTGATAGGGGCAATTTAGAAAATGTCTTTCTTGATCTCTGCATCATTCCTGCTGCTGTGGCCTCACTGTTACCAGTAATGACGACTCAACTCGTACAGTAGATGTAAAACACTCTGCCAGGGAAATGGGTGTTAAAATCTTGGTTTAACTCTGGTTTGGCAAAGGCAGGCCAGTGATTCAAATGTGACAGTCCATTCTTCAATTCCTGCATTGTCTTCCTCTTTTATAATCTTTCCTGAAAACCACTCTTTCGAATTAGTAATTCTTACGAAGAACCAAACCAAACAACCTACTGAGATAGAATTTCAATTTTTTATCTTTAAAAAGTGAATGTGGAAGTGAATAAATGTGTTCTAAGGCCGATATCTGTATTGATATTTTGAATTGATGAATAATTCTATGGTAACCGTTTGAGTGATTTTCACTGTTTTGTTGTTCAACAAGACATTGAAATGGCTCAGCGATATCAAAGCTTTTATATATTTGGCTGAACAATGCAATGTTGTTGTATTCGATTGCTTTGTTGTCAATGAGTAGCTGCTTTAATTTTCAGCTCAGTGCATTTTGATTAATGAATTTGAAGAATTCTCTTGAAGTCACAAGGGGCTATTTGATTTAAAGATTCTGTCTCTCACAGCCTTCCATGATCCATTTTGTGTGATCAATTACAGAACTATCAAGGGCCGTGAGCCCTTGATAGTTAGAAAATATCTAACAAATTACGCAAGCCTTTCAAAAGTTTATTTGGGGATAGGACAGTGGAATGACTAGGGTCTTCGAATCCCAACTGAAAGATACTAGAATCGACAATTTCTGTTGCCTTCCTGCTGTTATCCTCGGGCATGATGCACACCTGCTCCATAATAAACTGTATCTAAGACTGTGTCTGCTCAATAACTAAAAAGTCAATAGTGATACGACATCTTCCTATGCCACCTATTGAGATGATGTTCTCTATAGTCGGTTGCTTTGGCGGTTACAACTCAAGCCAGGCAGGAATGTCACAGGTTGAACATATTTCAATCTTAAACCTTTTTTTTTTGCTCAAGGACTTGATTAATACATCACACACCTGTCCGAGGTTACTCTTCACACTTTTGATACTTTTAAAAACTTCATTCAGAACATTTTGGCAACCTTGAAGACATTGATTTATTTTTATTTTTTTAATGGTAATTTCGCAATAAATGGTGTGTGTGCGTGTGTGTACAGGCATATCCATGCTCACGTGCACATGCTCACATGTGTGTTTGTGTGTGTGTGTGTGTGTGTGTGTGTGTGTGTGTGTGTTTGACATTCTAAAAAGCTCTGAAATCTACAAGCTGCAGGGAGTGAAAAACCCTACATCTCAATCAACGCTTTTTGCCCTTCCTAGCTTGAGGCAGTAGAATACAGCACATGTCGATAGAGGAACATTAGAAGACAATGTAATGGCCTGACATGGAAACAAATGATGATGAATTCATGGCCAGGTCTCAGCATGTCCTCTGAGAAGGCGCTGGAAGAAACACGGGACCGGTGGGGTCGGGCTGTCAGTTATTCCTCAAGGTGATGATTATGCCTAGGCTCATGAGACCATCCCGATCTCAAGAGTTCACATTGTGTTTCTCCTCTGCAGCTCGGTCTGGCCTCGATCCCCAAAATGCAAAATGCTAGGACCAATCAGTGCTTTGGGAAGGGGGTTTCAGTTCTTCATGAAGAGGTTGCACCAAATGAAAGGAGAACATCTGGATTTTTCAACCAGGACCCTATTTTGACCCTATCATTTTGGGCGTAAGGGACTTATACTCTAAAAGGGCTTGTTTTTGCCACTGAAATACAACTTTACCTCTGGCTTGATCTGGTCTTTTGTTCTTCTTTCTAACCAAGTCTCATTAAAGGAAAAATCTCGCTCGGAAATGTTGTTGTTGTGTTGTTGCAGCACATGCTTCCTACAACAACAATAAATTAAGCTTTCTGTAGTCCAACCCGACAAGCTGTCCTCTCTCCAGCTTTCAATCACGTTTCCTCCATTCTCTCCTTGTAACAACTCAACTATCGCAGGACTTCTCCTTCAGCGAGACTTGGTGGGATACAATAACAAACAGACTGGATCAAGCGAAAGGAATATTATTTGTAAGAATATGTCCGCATTATTCCCTTAGACTTAAAATGATCGGAAAATAGGGTCCAGGTTGAAGAATTGGCATGGGGGGTTGGCAAGAGAATTTGCAGCAATCTATAGAGCAGTAATTACTTATTTTTGTTATCCAAAATAGACTGAACAACGTTGTTAAAAGATGAACAGATTTCTGCGCACAAAGCTTTTCTTAGATTACAATGTTTTTTCTTTACTTCCATCCGGATTCAGCAGGCGAGAAGAGCTTTTTGAACGATGTAAGGCTGCGTCATATTTGGAAATCAATTGGTTCCCAGCCAAGGCCAGAATGATATTTACTGCAGAACAAAAACATGAATATCTGGATGTTATCCTGAGAGTAGATTATATCAGGCGATTGGAAATATCTTACAGAGGAAACATGAGAGACAATTGCATCTATAATCCATATCAGTGAAGTGATAAGATATGTGATTTCCTAATTGTTATCTTTTTAGTAAACACACCGTACAATGGATGGCTACAGTGCCCTACTCTTTTTCGTTTGAAGTAATGTACTTTTGTTCATACAATTTTGACTTATGATTTATTGAATTACAATCCAACATTATTTGACACAAAGAATGATTTGTTCCATAAGTGGAATATTATATTATATTATAGTTTGTGTGTTAATTGAATTAGCACACAAAAAACTACTTTCAACAATGCAGCAACGCAGGCTTCTTTTTTGTTACGGCAATTTTTTGAATTAGGGATATGAAAAATTTATGCGATTCAATTTGTTTGACTTTGTGCCTCAATCTTCGAGAACAACCCTAACCTCAGCTTCAATTCAAATAAATGTCTGGTTCTTATTTTTTGTTGAAGTTCTTCACAAGAGCTAGTCCTGAACTTCTTTAATTGGTACTCCATTTGATAAATATTAATCTAACAAGTGTTTCTTATAAAACATTACAAGCTGGTTATTCCTCTAGTCTCTATGCTATTACTAAACTCATCCATTTGTGGATGAGTGTGTTGGAGTTGGTTGACATTACCAATGACGATTACAAAAGGTGACATTGTTCCATGTTCCCTGGTCTCCTGAGCCTCTGTCCCACCATGCAGAAATCTATTTTCTACCATACTAGTCAGCGACTTACAGGGAGTTCAGACGCAGGTCATTAAGGAGCAGATGGGGGAGGCTAGGCATCTCCCTTCATTGAGGATGGAACCCCGAATCCTTAGGCAGGGGGAATCGATCACCCTTGCCAGACTCTGGACATGCGCAATGAGTACATGTGCAGAGTTCACCCAGGTAGCTGGATAGGTAGGTAGACAGGCAGCTAGGCCGTCCAATCATCTCATTGGCGAAGTATTTGATTTATTGATTGCTGTCGGGATGTATAGAGAATTTCAACAATTTTGAAAAAAAATGTATCTAAAATAAATTGTCTACCCTAGCTTTAATGTGGCACGCAATCACCCTAGCTTTGAGGCGGAATAGGTAAAAAGGCCACGTTTAAGCCCCCCCTTTTCTTTAGTCGGCTCCTTCAATCCACCATCCCCAGCGCATTGTCTTATTGATTTTCCCCAGCCTCCTCTATCCGTCAGACTCTAATAAGACAACACATGTCGCCTTAAAAAGTAGCCTATTAGAATGTTAATGGATCACTACACCGCCCCTGTTTGGCACTTTATGTTAGGGTGTGTGTGTATGTTGGAGTGTACGTGTATGAATGAGTGTGAATGAATGTGTGTGTGTGTGTGTGTGTGTGTGTGTGTGTGTGTGTGTGTGTGTGTGTGTGTGGCTATTTACTTTTGAATGGTGCTTATGCACATGCTTCCCCTATGTACTTACATTTTGAAAAGGAGGACGCCTTTTTTTCCCCCTGGTGCTGTAGGGAAGGTGTGAGAGAGCGAAGGTGTCGATAGAGAGATAAGCACGGGGAGACCGGTCGCTGAGCTGCGGAGAGGAAGGAGCGTAGAGTGGATTCATCTGTGGACTTATTGCTCCTGCAGGGACCAATTTATCTCCATTTGTTTCCTTGGCACTCTCTGGAGCAACCCACCGACAACCGCACACGCGCCTACAACATGACTCCTGTGACCATCTGACTGATACCTAATGCCAGCTGTATGGACCGCTGACGAGGTCTTCCATTCAACTCAGTTGTTACAGGATTAACTCTTGTAAAATAATATATAGAACTATAGTTGGCAGTCAGAACAATCTACTTACAGTCTTGTGTTTGTATTAGATACCGGTAGAAGTTACAGGTTACAGACTGGCCGTTCAAATCCAGAACCTTTGGGCTGGGAGTTCTGTCCCAGGTCTTCATTTACTGAAGTCGGTGTCACATTTCTTGACTTTTTGACAATAAACCCCTCTGAGGTTCAGAATTCAGGTATAATGCAAAGGGGACTATACTTTTTGAATTCATTACACAGTAGTTTGCTGTGTTATATACAGCCCAGATTTGTGGGAGTAATTTTGCACTAATGATGTCCTTGAAATATGAAATATAAGTGCAAGGAGTGTCCCAAACCTTAAACTGAACCTAGACTCTACAATTGCTATCAGAAAGAAATCATATGTTGGTGATGGCTTTAAGGACGGTTGTTACAATAATTATAATCAGTTGGTTCTATTGAGTCCTTCTCTGCCATCTCCTCAGACTGTACCTATTCTCTTTTAGTAGCATGAACACACATGCTTTTGTGTGTTGTGTTTCCACCACAAATACCCCCATTTCCGTTCAGCAGGTTATGGAAGAACATTTCATTTTGATATGGTCTTGGGAGTAGCCCAATGGCCTAGTGAAGGTGAATCAATAGTAGGTTATGTGATCAGTATGAGAGTTGGAAGGAAAGGAAGACATGGTTGAGTTGCCCTAGTACATAGGCTGAGACTCCAGTCTCGTGAAAAACAGGAAAATAGCTTATTCTTAGGGGGAGCTGTTTAAAGTCAACATCTAAGGTGGTACCAAATCGTATTTGACTTTGCAAGGGCATCTTTGGCCATCCCCGTTCATTACCGCAAACCTGATTTCTCGAGTGTTCTCTCGATCTAAACGTGTTAAACAGGAAACCCTCTTCAGATTTTTTATTTCTCTTTAGATGGTCTACTGGGTCAGCAGGTGTGTTTATTATGTTTCCCCTTGCTTCAAGCGGTCGTACCGGCTGCCTGGAAAACCTGTTTGTGTGTTTGTCTGAATGTACACTGAAACATGTAATACCCAACAGTGATGAGTGAAATTGAACTACCGCTTTCTCAGGGGTATCACTTTTGCCGTAATAAATATAAAGGATATTGCAGGATATCCCAGTTAAATGTTACAACCTTATTAAACCTGAGCTGTTTTCTCAGCCTATTCTCAGTGCACGTCCCTTTGCATTCATTCATACACGTTCCTCTGTCTGAATAGCTCTTCTGTCTTTTTTCCCACCATTTCATCTTGAAATAGAAATCACCTGGACTGTCCATATGGTGCTCAGCTGCCGGCTTCTTGTTAATTGTTTCTTGCTACTGAAGCATGAAACAGCTTGGGGAATGGGCTGGTTTGGTGATGGTGGTGGATGGAGGTGGTGGCTGGTGGTGTGGAGGAGTCTAGAAATCTAGAAGAGAGCCCCCACTTCCTTGGCTGAATGCAGCAGTTGCTGCGCAATGAACAGAAAGAGAGAGAGGGAAAGCAATAGAGAGTGAGTTCTGCCTTTACAGGCTACATCATCGCATTGCCTGGGTGGCGCTAGGTGAGCGTCTGTCAGCCTGAGATTGATGGATAGAGCTGTGTATCGTACATAACATCAATTCTGTCTAGCTCACTCTCTCTCATTCTTGTGTCTCACTCCCTTTTCCTCAATCCCTTCACACCCCCCTCCTCCCACCAACACCACCCAACCCATCCCTCCCTCCCTCCCTCCCTGCCTGCCCCTCTCTCTCTCTCTCTCTCTCTCTCTCTCTCTCTCTCTCTCTCTCTCTCTCTCTCTCTCTCTCTCTCTCTCTCTCTCTCTCTCTCTCTCTCTCTCTCACATCTGTATCTCACTCTTGCGCTAACGCCACCACCTCAGATCTCTCTGCTTTCCCTATCCTTCACATTAGTTTTTCCGCAGGCATCCTTTCCCCTCACGCTGGCTGCAAGCAGCCTGTGAGGCGGTGGGACCAGTGGGGGAGAGAGGGGGAGAGTGAGAGTGAGAGTGACAAAGGGAGAGAGAGGAGGAGGAAGGAGGAGAGCACCGCTGTCTCCCAGAGACAGCAACTCCTCGCCTGGAGCACAGGCAGCCGGGAGCGTCAGTGTCGTGTGGCGTATTGGGGACCAAGAGGGGGGGAAATAAGTGGAGGACCAGGAGGAAAACAGAAATAGAGAAGGTTAGAGATAGAGAGAGTGAGGGAAACAGGGGGACAAGAGACAAGCTGGACAGATGGAGGACATGAGCCAGCACCCTGGACACTGCAGGGTGGACATGAAGGAGTCGATGGAGCTGGGGGCTAACACTGATGGACTGGCTGCTGGTAAGCTGTCTGTCTCTCTCTGTCTGTCTCTCGAGGGGACAGTCCCGCTGTCTCTCTCTGAAATGGTCTGTTTGTCTTAACTCTTTCTGATTCACTAAAGTTGCTTTATGTCCATATTCTGTATGTTCTTCTGAAGTCTGTTTGTCTGTCTTCACCTGGCTTTCTCTAGCTCGTAAAATTTTAACCTGTCTTAATGATGCTTCTTTCTTTGAAAAACATTCAGATGCATTTTTGTCTCCTAATACTTTTTTAAAGATTTTTTTTACTTTTTACTCTCTTGGTGTGTTATTTTAATGACCTTGCTCTAATTTCCTGGCTTTTACCTTTTCAATATTGTCAATCAATGGCCGATGTGTCTTTGTTTGCAAATATTTAGTTAATTAATTTAGTCAATCGGTTGCATGTCAGTTCTCTCTGTGTGCTTTAGCAAAGTACAAGTCATTGTAGTGTACAATAAAAACGATTATTGAGGCAATGACATGACAGAGGTTAGTTATAGTGAATTCATTAACCAAATTTATTTCACCCATGGATCATCAAGATAACTCTCTGGTGGCCATCTTGTAATTATTAGTACAAAACATTAATTAAAATTACCATTATCTTTTGGCACTTCTAGGGATTTTCTTCAAATTAATTTGATATACATCCAGCATGGTTAGTGTTATTACAAACTACCTTTAAATACACTGTGGTATGTTCACATAGTATTCTCAGACTGTTGTTTGCTTAAGTAATAAACACAATTCAATATTAAAGGTTTAAGGTGAGAACAAATCTCAAAATATGACATTCTTATATTCATCATTTGAGCTAAACTTATTTTTTGTTTGTTGTATGGCAGTGTATGTGCATGTGTATGTGTTTGCTTTCATGTGTTGAGCGCTGGAAGAAAATACTCCATATCCCACTGCCCATGTGTGGCAAGAGAATGCTAATGAAATAAGCTGTAGGGTTGTTGCCACCCAGTCTTCTCTGAAAACATGCAGTGCTTGAACATGCAAATGTGTCAGTCATTATCCAACTCGCTTCAGAATCAGTCAATGGAGCTTTACAAAGACTGGAGCTGAAGGTTAGGTGAGTGGCCGCGGTGTCTCCCAGCTGGAAAGGTACTGCATTTAATCCCTAAGGTCTGCAGGAGGCATCCTTGAGCAAGGTGTTTAACCCCTGCCTTTTTATTAATAAAATGTATCTGACACTGTACCTCACTTTGGATAACTGACTCACTTTTGGTCACTACTGCAATGTACAATGTTGTCTTTTGTCCTCTGTTATTGTATACAGTTTTTTTTATGTAAGCATTTTTGCACTGTGTACTTTTCTGTGACTGTCATGCCAAAGGAGTTACGTGATTTAATAAGGTAGTTCTATCAGTAACATCTTGTGTTATCTTTCAACACGTGCAAATTCACAATCATGGACACAAGTTCACACCAATATATTCATATTCATTTTCCCAAGTGAATCATCCTGCGAGGTAGCAGTTAAGCTCAGAGCACATAATTGCTACACCTGGCACAAAAGACAGGTTTTTTGTTTTTATTGTTATCAGTGGGTGAATTTGTTTATTTGGCATAACATTCGGAATTCGGAATAACATCTACTGTGACCTTACTTTGGGTGCAGGTGAATCTTCCCACGCATGTTATTTTCTAAACAATCCTCAACTTTTCTTTGTGTTACTCTTAGTGTTGACAACATGTTATGAAAACCTTTTGCATTGGGAAAAATGGGGGTAGGAAAGTGTGAAGCGGGTTAGACTCCCAGCTGAAAGGCATTTGGTTAAATCCACAACATCCAAAACCAACCCGTAGGCATTGTTGAGCAAGATACCTATAACCCCCTACCTGCTTTTTAAAGTCACAACGTGTTACATTTCAACTTGCTCGTAGCTTAAAATAACCTGGACATATCTGTAGTCAATACTGATTGATAGCTGTTTCCATTGTGTTACCAGTAAAACCACATGCTATAAGTGATAAATTCTACAGATAAAAATCCTGGCCAGCTCGTACCTCCCTCTTTGTTTACCAGAATCTTACTATCGGCACTCGAGAAACCCCTCCGAGTTACACCACCACACAGCTGAGCTCGGCTAGTTGCACAGTCAGTTAGAGTGGACAGAACTCTGTTATTAGTGTGGTTGCAAAGAAAGCCACACTATTGTTATCATGTGTCCTATTATTTTCTTCCACCGATTTTGGGTAATTATCTACTTTACTACTTTTGTAGGATTTTATACCAAACCACTACCAAAATTTGGGCATATATTAATGCAGTGCACGTCTACTTTTAGAGACCAACCATTGCAGACTTTTTCTATCTATTTAATATGGAAAGTGAATGGGGCAAAAATGCTAAAATCGACTACTCCAAACGTGAACACCTGAGAGTTGTCAAATTACATATGGCATATGTACACAGGAAGTAAGGAGGTCTCCAAAAACGTTGGTACCGCTGTGACCACAGGGGGGAACTTTAACTTGTGGCCACGTCCCCGCGCCCTGTTTTATACGAAATTCTGAAACTTTCTGGACGTTATTTGACATGCTGAAACTTTATGCTACAAGGACCCATAAGGCCAGTTGAGATAGATTTAGCTGTACCTTGAAAGTTTTGGAAAACCTTGAAAAAATCTGAAAAACTGACCATTGGACCCAAATTACCCTCAATTTGGTACAAAAGCTCCTTAATAATGGCAGACTCTATGGTATTTTCATTAGAGTTATGGCCGAATAATGCGAAAATATGATTATTGAAATGAGCCACCATTGTTCAATCAATCACAAGTCCCTATACCTATAACTTGGTGGGCACATCAAGGACATCCCCCTTATGTAATGTGGTAGTCACAGGGTCAATTTCAAATTACCGCTGTTGCTGGTGCTCGCCAAGCTATTTTTTAGAATTGAAGTCAATGGGGGAAAACTCTGATTTCGACCATTCTGAAGGTGAACAACTCAGAGATCTCAAAGTTAGTACAGATACAGAAACGGTGCGTAATCAGGTCTCCAAAAGTAAAGCACCTTTTTGCAATCAAACAATACTGATCAGCCCCATTATTCAATCATTAACAAGTCCAAGGACCCAGTTCAATGCGGTCTGAGCTTATCGACACTTATCAATTCTAGCTGGGCCTGACTGGGTAACGTTATATCTCGAGAGATGAGATTTTAGTCATTTAAATCAAATGACTGGGTGCACAAATATACATTTGGCTAATAAAGTTAATGAATACAATACCATTGTTTGCCAATCTCCATTTAACTAAGCAAAAATGAATTGAATTGCTTCACGCCCTCGGTCACTTAATTTCTCATTTGGTTAATTGACCTGTCGCTTAGCTCCGCCCTTAGAACGCAGATGAGCCAATGACATTCCAGCCTCAACTATACTCGGACATCAGCTCGGTCAACTCCATTGAAAACAAGCGGGAGGAGGCATAATATCACGATTTAATGGTGGATTTATGTTGTTTGTGTAAAAAAAAATAAACTTGATCAAACAATGTGCTTGGGGTACATGTAACACGGACAGTCGGTATCCCGAGAGGCTGCAGAATGGGGTATATTTTATCCCTTTTCCCAAGCCACAACGGGACAAGAAAAAGTGTAATGTGGATCAGACTGTGTGGCAGGCCAGAATACCAACTGAATTTAAATTTGTCACCTTCTGTATGTATTTTAAAGTTTTGAATATACCCCTCCATAGCATAATGTAGTCCCTTTTGATTGCTTCTGGAAGAAATTAAATAATTTTCCGCCCAAAACTTCTCCAAAACCTGCTTTAATATACTGTCTGCTGACATTTTTCCATATGTTTTTGTTATCTAGTCTGGTTTGTTGTCCGAGTTCATCTTGGTAATGGCAGGGGGCGTGACTTAGCAACAGGTAAATTGCTCGGTGGACCCATTTCCTGTATACACAATCCTAAGTATTATTTGAGTGGCAGGACATACAACATACAATAAGTGTGTACATTAAGTGCCAGGATGTACAAACATACAATAAGTGCATAAGAGAGGTATTTTTAGGACAGTAAAGGGGGAGGAGGGGTGGTGGCGGGTAAGGAGGGAGGCTATTTAGAGTCCAGGTGAACTCTGACCAAGTGTGTCAAGGAAAGTGGATTTTCTGCCGTCTTTCGTATCACTCCACAAGTAGTCCGGTAACTTATCAACCCCAGCGTACTTGGTTGCTAAGTGACGTCAACGTCTTTGGCAGACTATTTCTCGTAATGTATAGAATGTCGCCAGTCATTATCAAAAATAAGCCCCTTCAGGGCGAAGCAAGACACCTCCGCTTTGCGTCGGTGTACGGTTCGCCCTGTCGGGGCTTATTTTCCCGATAATGACCGGTGTTCTATACATTATCCCTTACATGTATGGATATGCAGCATCATACAGCTTTGGATTGGATGCCATAATACTAGTATTCCTCCCCTATTCCCTCAAACACTCAAATCAATTTTAAATGAGAGAATACTATTGTGGGACAGAGAGGGGAGACCGAAATATATGGTAAATAAATAAATTGGTAGGCCTACATTTAGCATTGTTAAAATAGCCTGTACAAGAGTGTAAATGACTTGTAAATGAAGCATTAACCAACACTTTAGTGTGTAAATGAAATAATTATCGAAACTAACATATAAAAGACTCACAGTTAAACAATAAAATAAATATCACTTCTGTTATGAATTTATTGTCGTCTAACCTTTCCACCAAATAAAGGTAGCCCAATTTTTCTGGCCTCTTTTTAATGTTTTTTTTTCAACATAATAACCTATTATCTCAATGAAATGTACCGTAACAAATGTATATGTGACACAAAAAGGAAAATTAATCTCGCAGTCACCTTGGCAGCTGAGCCAAAAAGTGGATTTCGGACACTGGTTAATCGCAAAAATAATTTGCTGAATCATCCCCCTACCTTCACAACGCCCGTCCTTAACCCGGGACATCCCCACCTGCCGGCTGTATGAACCGACGGGAGCCCTGTTTCTACACACACCCTAATGATTCATAACACTTCATTAAACACCAGCAAACATAACCATCTGTCCCCTCTCATTCTCCCAGGGCAGTGCCGGTGTCACGATAACTCACTCTCCCATTCAGCACCACTTTACCTTAATGGGAGGCCTCGTCCCAGCTAGCATCAATCGAGTTAGAGGTGTTTTTAGCACATGCTGGTCGGGATGGGGTGGCGGTGGGGGGAAGGCGGGGCACAGTGATTGAATCATCATTGGCAAAGAAACGCAGGTGGTTCCAATCAGAACTGAAAGTAAAACTCCTATCCTGGAGGATAGGCTGGGGGGGTTAGATGGAGCCTGAAATGGAGTCACCGAGATCCTTATACTCTTCCTGGACCCATGAGAAGGAATAGCTAAAGCTGTGGTTAACAGAGGAAAAGGGGGTGGGTGGTTTAGATGGACTTCCTACCAACTGAAAGAAAGGAAAGTACAAAAAACATGAAACCCCATGGACACTGAACTAGGCCAGAGAGCAATGAATTATTGATATCTGTCCAAAGTTAAAGGTATGTTATTCTAAAGATGAACAGCATGGAGGATTCCCTGGCTCTTAGCTTTTTACATGTAATATTTATTCATGGAAGGATAAGCAGCAATGATTAGGAAAATACTCTGCATCGACTATGTATGGCCATGAATATGTGTCTAAGCTCTTCTTTTGGTTCTTTTTGGTGGATCCAATGGGTATCTCAGTCATACTAGGTGACGTTTTCCTGCCATTATCTTCCATCTGGTGGGCAATCCCCACTCCCCAGCAATCCCCATGTACAGCCCACCTGTCCTCTGCTGTGCTATTTCCTTGTGTAACACTTGCTCCATATGGATTTTATAGTTTTATTTGTTAATGTCTGAGTGACTAAGTCTGTGAATTTGTGTGTGAATACCTGTGTGTATGAACACATGCTTGGGTAAGGCAGGAGAGGGTTAAATGACCGTCTACATAGCAGCAGACCAGCCAAGGCTCCTGAGAATTAATGAACTTTGTCACCTTCGAGAAATGTCCTAATCTTCCCCTCCTGCTCATAAATTACTTGCTCTCCTCCTCCCTCGTCATATTCCTATGTGACCACCTGCAGCCCCCTCCCCTGCCACCGCCACAGACAGTGGGGTGATATATTATCGGAGATGTGCATGGGCCACGCTCTTATTTTGCAGAGCCATATTAAACTGCGCTAAAGCACGGAACGCACACCTCATTTGCTTTTGGTCCCCTCATGGGGTTATGACTGGTAGTGCCTCCAGCAAGCTAGTACCTCCCAGCCTCCCTGGCTGGCTGGCTCCCTGGCTGGGCTCATATTACCATATTCATGATGCTAGCCGTTATTGATTATAAACAGTGCACCTGTGCCACT
This sequence comes from Micromesistius poutassou, assembly GCF_964030765.1. Taxonomy (NCBI): domain Eukaryota; kingdom Metazoa; phylum Chordata; class Actinopteri; order Gadiformes; family Gadidae; genus Micromesistius; species Micromesistius poutassou. Next base: position 2,572 of record NW_028178596.1, on the reverse strand, counting down.
TTCTCCCTCCAACACACTCATTGCCGTGCTGGGGGTGGGTGACCCGAGTGCGTCACCAGCCAGCAGACAGCTGGATGGATATGAAGGGGGGGTGGAGGTGGTGGTGGAGGTGTTGGTTCATGTCGTACGCCCACACTGCTGTAATGGCTAAACATCGTAATTAGGGTGGAGGGTTGCTCATGCCGTGTCCTTCGTGGTCAAATGTTTTTCTTATTAATTTGTTTATCACATTTCTTTGGCATGCAGGTGTATATATATATATATATATATATATATATATATACATATATATATATATTCTTTATGGGTTTTGGGCCGTAGCTAGGTAAACAGCGAGTGTTTAATGTGTCCGCAGGTGCATCCATTAGCTGAAATCTAAGACACCCAAGAGAAATTCCCTGATTGTGCTTATGTCACAGGTGGTGTGTTGCCGAGTTGGGCAACACACTCCCTACTTTTTTTCCATCATTGCTCATGGGCTGGGTTGTGGCAGCTGGCACAGCTTCCTGCAGTCTCCACAAGCCTGAATAGAGATAATAAAAACAACAAATGACATAGTGAGGTTCATGTTCACACTATTTACACTCCAGGCCTTCTACTTGTTAATGTCATAACCAGGACATCTTTATACTATTTGCACTTTGTTTGTTTATCTCCATTATTCATCATTTTCTTTTCTTCTTCTCTTTATCCTTCTCCCTCATCATCATCATCCTCATTACCATCATCTTCACCATCCTCCTTCCTCCATCCGTCCTGCGCCCTATTATTATGCATGTGTTTCATGCTCACCCCCACTCGCTCCAGATGATGTTGCTCTAGATGTCACATATGGAGATGGATAGAGGTAAGAGGGCTGCGTTAGTGACAAGTGACAGTCCCTCATGATAACGCTCGCACTACAAACAGGACGCAAACAGCTGCCTCCGCCTGATCCCACTTGCTGAAGGGCTCTCTGTAGCTCCCACCAAATGTGATATCCAACCTTGTTAAAGTTTCATCACACTCACGGGAAGCTTTAGTGGCTCTGACATGGGGCGATATACCCCCAGAGGCACACGATGATGATGATGTCAATGAGGAATGAGGATGACGATGAGATGATGATGAGATGAAAGTGAAAACAGGCCACCATACATGTGTGGAACACAGTGTGTGTGTGTGTGTGTGTGTGTGTGTGTGTGTGTGTGTGTGTGTGTGTGTGTGTGTGTGTGTGTGTGTGTGTGTGTGTGTGTGTGTGTGTGTGTGTTTGAGTGTTTTGAGTGTCAAATGATTTGCATCATGTAGTTTGTTTGTTTATACTTGAATTTCTTTCAATTTAGCATTTGGAATGGAATTATAGTTTGAACTGAAGCGATAGTAAGGACATTTTACTTGTTTAGAGATGCTTACAATGTCACGTTAAAGAACCTACACAAAGGTACTTACACACACACAGAAGGTACTTAACCACACATGTAACATAAAGTGTTATTTTTTAGTTTTCTTTTAACGATAACAAAGAAATTGCATCTCCATTTTGAATGATTGCAGATTTTTCCCCATTTTTGTAAAGCAGATATTTCAGCACGGTCTCATGTGGTCGATGTCAAATTGTGCCGGTCCTGCAAAACGCTGCACATCATTATTTTGCGAATTAGCATTTTGTCCATTTTGGAATGTGAAATATACGGCTATGTCCCAACATTTATGTGATTCTTCAGCTATCTACAAATTTTTAACTATCTATTTAACTTCGCTAAATAGTAAACACATCAAAAGATACTTGTCAACTAATGATGCCTTTTATTTTGCCCAGGAGTCCCTATTTGATGATGATGACGATGATCAATGAGACTATGTTGCACATGTACATAGCCTCTGTTATAATTAGTTCTGTCACACGGCTAATGAGTGCTTTTCTATTTAAATTGGTCAGCATCCAAATTGCTAATTGATGCTCTCAAATTAGACATGTGTCCTGCAAACACCGATTTATGGTCTCTAACGATCAATTTGTTCCCTCAAATCACAAATGTTCATCGTTTGCTCTGTTTATTACCAAATATATAATATGTTCGGTCAAATAAACAATTTAACTAGAAATCCCTGGTTACTTTGGTCAAGCCAGTCGGTTGCTTGCAAAATTAAACTAAATATTTTATTTTGTTTTGCCATGTGTACATCCCCAAAAGTCCTTTCTGAGACGATTACATCCAAGGAGGGAGCTCTTTCTTCTCTGCCAAAAAGTTCATGGAATTCTTTGCAAAACAAACATCTTCGATCGAGATCAGAGACTACCGGAGATTCATTGTGTGCCCCTGGTGAAGTAAGCTACCACAGCTTCCGTTCGAAATTGCCTGCCCGCTCCTGCTGAGCTAACAAAAACACATCCAACCTATGCCCTGTACACTTGACCCACACCCTATAAACCATTCTTAAAGGAACTGTTTCCAGATGCACGTCCCATTGTGCTTGTTTGAATAAGTAGTGTAGAGTCAATATTTTATTATCCCCAATTATAGCGGTTCATTATAGGAGACATCATAGAGCCTGATGTTCTTTCACTTGGTAGAGGTAGGAGACATCATAG